>NC_084636.1:28267376-28309876 GCF_033978795.1 Nerophis ophidion | reverse complement strand
CCCGAAAGATGACGATGAAGCTTTTCTATGGAACAGAGCGGTCAAGCAAACATGGTTCCCTACCACCTGTCAACCGGCAGGTTTCGGTGAGAAAATGGTGGTAATAAGTCGGCTCTTAACGTGGACATGAGCGGAGAGCTTGCGTCGTTCCTCCTGCACCTGTCAAAGAGGCAGCTGCGACTGTCTTGCCTCCTCCCACTGGCAGCCCCCAACCGTCGGATGCTTCCACCGTTGTTGGAGGGGAAAAAAAATAAAAGTCAGCCCGGCCTGACCAGATGCCTTCGCCTCATCGAGAAACGTGGCTTCCTTCGGAGACACTGGCGGTCACCACACCCATGACCACACACCTCCGACTTTCAGGCTCTACAGGTACGACCTTATAATCTCACTAAAACACTAGTAACCCAATAAGCAGATAAGGGATTTTCCAGAATTATCCTTGTAAATTTGTCTAATAACATCTGAATCGCTCTGTCTTTTTTTTCCTAGTCCTTCACTCTAACTTTCCTCATCCATGAATCTTTTATCATCGCTTTCTTGGTCCGAATAGCTCTAGCTGCTGGTGGCCATGATTGTAAACAATGTGAGGATGTGAGGAGCTCCACAACCCATGACTTCACGCGCACATCGTCTGCTACTTCCGGTACAGGCAAGGCTTTATTATGAGCACCAAAAGTAGCAAACTTTATGATCAATGTTCTCTACTAAATCCTTTCAGCAAAAATATGGCAATATTGCGTAATGATCAAGTATGACACATAGAATGGACCCGCTATCCCCGTTTAAATAAGAAAATCTAATTTCAGTAGGCCTTTAATGTAGTGGCTCCTCCCGCTAGTTATTGATGAAAACCGCCACCTTGCATCATTGAAATACACAGAAAAACTCAAATCCAAAGTCCATGGTGAGCTTGCTCACAGACGACAACATGCACACGGACAACTAGACAACTACAGCTATTAACTAGATCCACTCGACGTCCATTGCACCGGTCGCCCAGGGGAACGGGGTGTGTGTGTGTGTGTGTGTGTGGGGGGGGGGGGGGGGGGGGGGGGTCCTCATATCTGCAGTCCGATCCACGGTTTCTCATTGCAGCCTATTGGGTTGAGTTTTTCTTTGCCCTGATGTAGGATGTCAATGTGGCTTGCGCAGTTCTATGAGACACTCGTGATTTAGGGCGATATAAACAAACTTTGATTGATTGATTGACAAGATAATTCGTGTGGTGGCTCCTCCCACTATTTGTTGATGAAAACCACCACCTTGCATCATTGAAAAAAACTGAAAATCAAAAAGTCAACGTTGACAAAAAGCTTGTAACCAGACTATTTCGAAACAGGTTAAACATTGTTTTAATGGAAACAACGTTTTAAAATATTGCACCCTGGAAAAAAGACAAAAGCTTCTTCCAGCAGGGACATAAAGGAGCCATCATGTTTGTGTTACTTCTTCTGATTTGTTTCCAGGAAGACTGTCCTTAATAGGATGAGGAAATAACACATCACGAACATTGTGGACTCAACTATGAGTCTCCTCACGTTGCTTCAATTTACAGCGATTGTTACCTCCCGGCAGAGCACGTTGAAATGTATTAACCTTTGACCCGCGTCGCCGTGGTAACACCGAGTTGCCGCACCTAAGTGTTAGGCTGGACAATGGCGCTGGACAAAGTAATGACAGCCTTGCACAATGCAGACAAACACATTCGTGTGCTGAGGGAACAAACAAAAATGAGGACATATATAAGAGAGTAAAAAGATGGAGGCTGGGACAAAAGGACTCGTAACACTGTGCTGCTCCACTGCCCTGAAAAACTCTGACATCTACAAGTGGGGCGGCCTTGTCGCACTAAGCTGGAGCCTACTCAAGCTAACTTTCACGATCACATAACGACAAACAAGCATTCATACTCTCATTAACCACCTATGGAACGTATCCTAAAAGCCTAATATGCATGATTATGGGACGTGGAGAGGAACTACCCCAGCACAGTGCAAAAACTGAAATCTAAGTAAGATTAAATATCTCAAATAAGGGTGATATTTGCTTATTTTCTGTCTGATAAGAGAATTATTCTCAATGAGCAGATTTTATGTTAGTGTTTTACTTGTTTTTAAGGCCTACTGAAACCCACTACTGCCCACCACGCAGTCTGATAGAACACAAGCCAATACGGCCTCTTTAGTTCACTAAATTGCAATTTTAAATTTCCCGGGAGTTTCTTGTTGAAAACGTCGCGTAATGATGACGTAAATGTGTGACATCACGGACTGTGAGGAAATATTAGCGCTGCGCACACACACAGCTAAAAGTCGTCTGCTTTAACCGTATAATTACACAGTATTTTGGACATCTGTGTTGCTGAATCTTTTGCAATGTGTTCATTTAATAATGGAGACTATGAAGAACAATGCTGTTGGTGGAAAGCGGTGTATTCCAGCTGTCTTTAGCACCGAGACCCAGCCGGCGTTTCTTTGTTTGTTGTGAAAGCAGAGCGGTCAAGCGAACATATTTTCTCTACTTCAACCAGCATGTTTTTGTATGGGGAAATTGTGATATATATATATATATATATCTTACCGAAGACATCCGTGGATTATTCGTCATTCTGCAGCAGCTGTGAGCTTGGCTCTTCGGCTTCTCTCTGAGACACAGTGTTTTCAACGCAGCCATCCGACCTCGAGGTATGTCTTTACAATCTTTAGTTTACAATCTTTAAAATCTCACTAAAACAATATTAAAACAATAGGCGGATAAGGGATCTTCCAGAATTATCCTAGTACATGTGTCTAATTACATTTGAAACGCTCATACTGCCGTTGCCCGGAGCTGTCGCTTTTTTTTTTTTTTCCTTCCTAGTTCGTCGCTATCAATATCCTCAAACACGAATCTTTCATCCTCGCTCCAATTATTGGGGAAATTGTCGCTTTCTCGGTCAGAATCACTCGCGCTGCTGGCGTCCATGATTGTAATCAATGGGTGGATGTGAGGAGTCCGACAATCTGTGACGTCAAGGCAGGGCTTTTTTTACGAGCGATCAAAAGTTGCGAACTTTATCGTCGATTTTCTCTATTAAATCCTTTCAGCAAAAATATGGCAACATCGATTATTCCACAGTTATAACGTCATTGGGCAGACACGCTGTTTATATTGTGGGAAAGCGGACGTGAAAACAGGCTGTCCTCGCTCAGGTCCGCATGGAGCTGGAGGGGGCGTGGCTTCCGGCTCCGCCTGAATTTTGGGAGAAAATTTGTCCCGGTAGGTTTTCAGGAGAGGCGCTGAATGTCGGGAGTCTCCCGGATATTCCGAGAAGGCTGGCAAGTATGCATATAAAAATATCCGGTACATGCAGCACTCTTGTCATCACAACATGTAGCTATTAACTGTGTCGACGGCTGAGGTAAGTGCAATGTTCCGCAGCTGGAAGGAGGACAAGATACGAAGGTGGCTTAAGGACATGATGACACTTGATAGCTGTTGTGTCTTGAAAAACAGGTGTAAGAGTGAGATGGGATTATGTGATGGTAAGTGGGCCTCTTAAGAGCCAACGGCAGCTTGTTTGCCTAGTTTGTTTGAATGTTGCGAGTACTCAAGTGTAGTACACTTCCCAGTTATCAATGATGACTAAAACCTTGGACAACAACAATAAACAGATAAACTCCAAATATTGCACAAAGACAACGTTTTTGTAAAGCTAGTTACCCGGACGACCACATGCACAGGAGCAAAATAACTAAATAAAAGACCGTAAATAATCCACACAGTTAAAACTCATAGTATGTTTGCTCATAAAAGAGCACAAGCACACAGGCAAGATAATTAATGCAATGGCTCATCCCACCAGTTATTGAGGAAAACTGCCACTATCAAAGAAATAAACAGAATGACTCAAAATAACGGACAAAGTCAAAGTTGATGAAAAGCATATTACCAAACGCCCACAAGCACAGGAACAAAGTCTTTTAACCTCACCTCCCGCCAGTTTATAAAAAAATACTCCACTTTAAGCAACAGAAATAAACTGAAAGACTCAAAATAACGGACAAAGTCAAAGTTGATGAAAAGCATATTACCAAACGCCCACAAGCACAGGAACAAAGTCTTTTAACATCAACTCCCGCCAGTTTATAAAAAATACTCCACTTTAAGCAACAGAAATAAACTGAAAGACTCAAAATATGCTTCATCACAAACGAGCTCATGCACGCGGACAAGCTAATTAACATAGTAGCATCTCCCACCAGTTATTTATGAAAACCGCCACCTTTCATCAAAGAAATAAACTGAAAATTAGAAAACCATCTACAAATACCAATCCCAAACAAACACAAGCAGACAAGTAAAATAATGAATCTCCCATCAACTACAAATGAAAGCCACCACCTCGCCTCATGGAAATAAACAAAAACTCAGAGCTTCAGCCCACAGTTTTCTTACTCATGCAAGCAAAGTAGATCCTAGTCATAGTAATAATCAGAGTAATTATTACTACTCTCCCTTGGTATTAAGGAAAGATGCCACATTGTGTACATGCAATTAACAGGAAGACTTACAATCATCCACAAAGTTGTACAGTTTACAGAAATGAGCACATGCACACAGTGAAGATAATTAAAGGGGAACATTATCACCAGACCTATGTAAGCGTCAATATATACCTAGATGTTGCAGAAAAAAAGACCATGTTTTTTTAACCGATTTCCGAACTCTAAAAGGGTGAATTTGGCGATTGAAACGCCTTTCAATTGTTCGCTGTCGGAGTATTTGACCTTTCACCCGTGACGTTACAACGGGAAGCAATCCGCCATTTTCTCAAACACATTACACATACCAAGACAAATCAGCTCTGTTATTTTCCGTTTTTTCGACTGTTTTCAGTACTTTGCCTCGTCGGTGTGTTGTCGGAGGGTGTAACAACACGAACAGAGAAGGTTTCAAGTTGACTTACGTGGAGTGTGCTAATCAGACATATCAATGGTCAAGGCATGCTAATCGATGCTAACATGCTATTTAGGCTAGCTGTATGTGCATATTGCATCGTTATGCCTCATTTGTAGCTATATTTGCATCCCTCCACCCACATTTAATGCCAAACAAATACATACCAATCGACAGATTCAAGTACACCAGTGGTCAAAAGATACAAAAGTCCCTCATTTGTACTGCACATTTTTCCGACGACAGCTATTCTACGACAGAGATGTGTGGATATCCTGCGACACTCAAAGCAGATGCATTTCCAACGATAAAGTCAACAAAATCACAAAGGTGAGTTTTGTTGATGTTATTGACTTATGTGCTAATCAGACATATTTGGTCACCCCATGACTGCCAGCTAATCGATGCCAACATGCTATTTAGGCTAGCTGTATGTACATTTGTAGCTATATTTGCATCCAGCCTTCCCCTCAACCCACATTTAATGCCAAACAAGCACATACCAATCGACGGATTCAAGTTGCTCCAGTGGTCAAAAGATGCAATCGTTAGAAGGCGATCGCCGAATTCGTCCTCGTTGCCTTTGTCTGTCGTGATATGGCTCAATAGCTTCAGTTTTTTCTTCAATTTCGTTTTCGCTATCTGCTTCAACCCTCCAACCATTCGTTTCAATACATGCTTAATCTGTTGAATCGCTTAAGCCGCTGAAATCAGAGTCTGAATCCGAGCTAATGTCGCTATATCTTTCTGTTCTATCCGCCATGTTTGTTTGTATTGGCGTCACGCAGTGATATCACAGGAAAATGGACGGGTGGCTATACAGATAGAGAACATCAGACACTTTAAAGCCTTTTTTCGGGATATTCCATAATGGGTAAAATTATGAAAAAAACTTTGAAAAATAAAATAAGCCACTGGGAACTGATTTTTATTGGTTTTAACCCTTCTGAAATTGTGATAATGTTCCTCTTTAATGCAGTGGCTTCTACCAACAGTTCTTCAGGAAAACTCAATAACTTGTCTCATTGCAAGAGAGAGCAAGAGAGGGACACAATATAATCCACACAGTCAAATCCCCTGGTATGCTTGCTCACAAACGAGCACATGCACACGGGCAAAATATAATAATGGAGTGGCTCCTCTCAACAGTTATTAATAACCAAGGCCATATTGAAAAATACCAATAAACAGAAATACTCAAAAATAATCCACAAAGTCAAATCCCCCGATGTACTCACTCAGAAACGAATACATGCACAAAAAAATAACGCAGTGGCACTTCCCACAGTTATCAATGATAAAAGCCACATTGCATAAGAGCAATACACGCAGGGACTCGAAATAACCTACAAAGTCAAATCCCCTGGTATGCCCATGAGCACAGGGGCAAGAATGAAAACTGCCACCATGCACAACACAAATAGATAGAATGACTCAAAATAATGCACGAGTAATAAAGCAGTACTAAAGTATGAGGTGTAACATGTCCTAATGCTTTGTCCACATAGCGCACATGTTGTGTCCCTGTTCCTACAGGCTGTGTGGCTCTTCCCACCAGTTATTATAAACAACATTGCATATAAACAATACACGCAAGGACTCGAAATAACCTACAGAGTCAAATCTCCTGGTATGCCCATGAGCACAGCCGCAAGAAATTTAATGCAGTGACTCCTCCCACAAGTTATTGATGAAAACCACCACCTTGCATCAGAGCATCGGGTTGTACTACCAACTAAATGTTGTACATTTTAAATACAAGAACAATAAAGGTCTTTTCCAAGTCAACAAAATAATCCACCAAGTCAGGGGCACTGATATGCTCGCTTACAAACAAGGACTTCTACCCGAGCAAAATTAATCACATTCCTCCCCCCCGTTTATGAAAACTGCCACCATGCATGGATTGAACTTTCACAGTATCATGTTAGACCCGCTCGACATCGTTGCTTTCGTCCTCTCCAAGGTTCTCATAGTCATCATTGTCACCGACGTCCCACTGGGTGTGAGTTTTCCTTGCCCTTATGTGGGCCTACCGAGGATGTCGTAGTGGTTTGTGTTGTGGTTTGTGCAGCCCTTTGAGACACTAGTGCTTTAGGGCTATATAAGTAAACATTGATTGATTGATGCATACAGAAATAGATAGAATGACTCAAAATAATCCACAAGTAATACAGTGTTGTGCAGTACTAAAGTATGAGGTGTAACATGTCTTAATGCTTTGTCCACATAGCGCACGTGTTATGTCATCGTTCTTACAGCCTGTGTGGCTCTTCCCACCAGTTATTAATGATAAACACAACATTGCATATAAACAATACACACAAGGACTCGAAATAACCTACAAAGTCAAATCCCATGGTATGCCCATGAGCACACAGCAAGAAAATGAATGCAGTGGCTCCTCCCACAAGTTATTGATGAAAACCACCACCCTTGCATCAGAGCATCGAGATGTACTGACATAAATGTTGTTGTACATTTTAAATGGAAGGACAATAAAGGTCTATTCCAAGTCAACAGAATAATCCACAAAGTCAGGGGCCATGATATGCTCGCTTACAAACAAGGACTTCTACCCGAGCAAAGTAAATCACGTAATCGTTCCTCCCCTCCGTTTATGAATGAAAACTGCCACCATGCACAACAGAAATAGTTAGAATGACTCAAAATAATCCACAAGTAATACAGCATAGTGCAGTACTAAAGTATGAGGTGTAACATGTCCTAATGCTTTGTCCACATAGCACACGTGTTATGTCACTGTTCTTACAGGCTGTGAGGCTTTTCCCACCAGTTATTAATGATAAACACCACATTGCATATGAACAATACACGCAAGGACTCGAAATAACTTACAAAGTCAAATCACCTGGTATGCCCATGAGCACAGCGGCAAAAAATTTAATGCATCGACTCCTCCCACAAGTTATTGATGAAAACCACCACCTTGCATTAGAGCATCGGGATGTACTGACATAAGTGTTGTTGTACATTTTAAATGCAAGGACAATAAAAGGTCTATTCCAAGTCAACAAAATAATCCACAAAGTCAGGGGCCATGATATGCTCGCTTACAAACAAGGACTTCTACCCGAGCAAAATAGATCACGTAATCGTTCCTCCCCTCCGTTTATGAATGAAAACTGCCACCATGCACAACACAAATAGTTAGAATGACTCAAAATAATCCACAAGTAATACAGCGTGGTGCAGTACTAAACTATGAGGTGTAACATGTCCTAATGCTTTGTCCACATAGCGCACGTGTTATGTCACTGTTCTTGCAGGCTGTGTGGCTCTTCCCACCAGTTATTAATGATAAACGCCACATTGCATATGAGCAATACACGCAAGGACTCGAAATAACCTACAAAGTCAAATCTCCTGGTATGCCCATGAGCACAGGGGCAAGAAAATGAATGCAGTGACTCTCCCCACAAGTTATTGATGAAAACCACCACCTTGCATCAGAGCATCGGGTTGTACTACCAAATAAATGTTGTTGTACATTTTAAATGCAAGGACAATAAAGGTCTATTCCGAGTCAACAAAATAATCCACAAAGTCAGGGGCCATGATATACTCGCTTACAAACAAGGACTTCTACCTGAGCAAAGTAAATCACGTAATCGTTCCTCCCCTCCGTTTATGAATGAAAACTGCCACCATGCACAACAGAAATAGTTAGAATGACTCAAAATAATCCACAAGTAATACAGCATAGTGCAGTACTAAAGTATGACGTGTAACATGTCCTAATGCTTTGGCCATATAGCACACGTGTTATGTCACTGTTCTTACAGGTTGTGAGGCTTTTCCCACCAGTTATTAATGATAAACACCACATTGCATATGAACAATACACGCAAGGACTCGAAATAACTTAAAAAGTCAAATCTCCTGGTATGCCCATGAGCACAGCGGCAAAACATTTAATGCATCGACTCCTCCCACAAGTTATTGATGAAAACCACCACCTTGCATTAGAGCATCGGGATGTACCGACATAAATGTTGTTGTACATTTTAAATGCAAGGACAATAAAAAGGTCTATTCCAAGTCAACAAAATAATCCACAAAGTCAGGGGCCATGATATGCTCGCTTACAAACAAGGACTTCTACCCGAGCAAAATAAATCACGTAATCGTTCCTCCCCTCCCCCGTTTATGATTGAAAACTGCCACCATGCACAACAGAAATAGTTAGAATGACTCAAAATAATCCACAAGTAATACAGCATAGTGCAGTACTAAAGTATGACGAGTAACATGTCCTAATGCTTTGGCCATATAGCACACGTGTTATGTCATCGTTCTTACAGCCTGTGTGCAGCTGTACATCCTGATCCTTTACCAATTAGAGGCTACACATTGCCTTGGCTCATCCTGCTGATTATCCCAATTACATCTCTGCAGCCAAGACGAGCTGCTGGCGGATGAATCAGAGCCAGGCAAGGCACACACTTGTGTTTACTGTATCTACTTAGTTATGCATAATGGGGACAGACGTCACTTTAACCAAACGCGGAGCGATGTACTAATGAGATATTTAGCACATGCTGGAGGACTACTTAATCCAATTTAAAAAATGTAATAAGAATAATATGTCAGATCTCCTTAGAATGAATGTTAAAAAGCATTGTGTGTATCTTATCTTACCCTCAAGGGTGATGATGTATGCAGCAGGTGCAGGGCCTCACACACGACCTCCACCAAGTGCCAGCTGGAGGTTTTCCCAAAATATGACTTGTCCTCTTACCCAACCCCCAGCATGCAACAGCAAGCTCGGCAGCATGTCTTCAGTCAATCTGCAAGATATTAACATGCATATATTTTTGTGTTGTACATCTCCAACAAAGTGCGACAGCTTGCATCTATCCATCCATCCATTTTCTACCGCTTATTCCCTTTTTGGGGTCGCTGGCGCCTATCTCAGCTACAATCGGGCGGAAGGCGGGGTACACCCTGGACAAGTCGTTACCTCATCGCAGGGCCAACACAGATAGACAACATTCACACTCACATTCACACACTAGGGCCAATTTTAGTGTTGCCAATCAACCTATCCCCAGGTGCATGTCTTTGGAAGTGGGAGGAAGCCGGAGTACCCGGAGGGAACCCACGCATTCACGGGGAGAACATGCAAACTCCACACAGAAAGATCCCGAGCCTGGATTTGAACCCAGGACTGCAGGACCTTCGTATTGTGAGGCAGACGCACTAACCCCTCTTTCACCGTGACAGCTTGCATCTATTCTCGCAAAAAATAAATGAAGGACTTCACTTGTCCACCAGGAAGCTTTTCTCATTTCACATTAAACTGACTTGTTCACCACTTTGTTTATCAAAAAACACATTGGAAAAATATTAGTGGCATAAAAAACCTTTATAGGAGGGATTTCCATTTTTCCCGGAATTTTTTTAGAGCTTTAGATGGAAACCGTAGCCGCCATAATGATGCGCAGTGATGTTTTCAAATGACCGTTAGTCTTGAACTATACCAGGGGTCGGCGCCCAAAATGTTGAAATATTTTTGGACCAATAATACAAAAACAAATATCTCTGTAGCCGCAAAAATTAAAAGCCATATTACAAACAGTGTGTCATGACATATAAATTGAATTAAAGGCCTACTGAAACCCACTACTACCGACCACGCAGTCTGATAGTTTATATATCAATGATGAAATATTAACATTGCAACACATGCCGATTCGGCTCGGTTTAGTTTACTAAATTACAATTTAAAATTTCCCAAGGAGTTTTCTGTTGAAAACGTCTTGGGATGATGACGCGTGTTTGAGACGTCATTGGTTGGAGGGGACATATTAGCCAGCACCACTTACGGCTAAAAGTCATCTCTTTTCATCGCGCAATTACACAGTATTCTGGACATCTGTGTTGCTGAATCTTTTGCAGTTTGTTTAATTAATAATGGAGAAGTCAAAGTAGAAAGATGGAGGTGGGAAACTTTTAGCCTTACAAACACACGGTGTTTCCTTGTTTAAAATTCCCGGAGGTGAAGCTTTACTGTGGATCAGAGCGGTCAAGCGAACATGGATCCAGACTACATGTCAACCGGGAGTTTTCGGTGAGAAAATTGTGGTAATAAGTCGCCTCTTACCGGAGAACAGCGGAGCTTCTGTCCTGGTGCAGCTTCGTGACTTGCCTCAAAGACTGGCGCCACACCCCTCCAACTATCAGGTACTATTTAACTCACTAAAACACTAGCAACACAATAGGCAGATAAGTCCCAGAATTATCCAAGTAAATGTGTCTAAAAACATCTGAATCGCTCCAAATGCAATCGCCTTTTTTTTTTATTAACTTTTTTATATTTATTTTTTTTCTAGTCCTTCACTCTAAAGTTCCTCAATCTTTCATATTCGCTCAAATCAATGGGGAAATTGTTGCTTTCTCGGTCCGAATAGCTCTTGCTGCTGGAGGCTATGATGGTAAACAACGTGAGGATGTGAGGAGCTCTAAAACCCGTGACATCACGCGCACATCGTCTGCTACTTCCAGTAAAGGCAAGGCTTTTTTATTAGCACCGAAAGTTGCGAACTTTATCGTCGATGTTCTCTACTAAATCCTTTCAGCAAAAATATGGCAATATCGCGAAATGATCAAGTATGACACAGAGAATGGACCTGCTATCCCCGTTTGAATAAGAACATCTCATTTCAGTAGGCCTTTAAGCTCGGAGCTTTTGAGCTTTTCAATCTGACCCGCCGGTCATTCCAAAATAAATTTTTTAGATCTTTAAGATGGAAACCGGAAGTCTTGAACTATACCAGGGGTCGGCAACCCAAAATGTTGAAAGAGTTATATTGGACCAAAAATACAAAAACGAAATCGGTCTGAAGCCACAAAAATTAAAAGCCATATTACAAAGAGATACTGTGTCACGAGATATAAATTGAATTATGAGGACTTAAAGGAAACTAAATGAGCTCAAATATAGCTACAAATGAGGAAAAAGTATGCAATATGTACATACAGCTAGCCTATATAGCATGTTAGCATCGATTAGCTTGCAGTCCTTCAGTGGCCAAATATGTCTGATTAGCACACTCAACACAAGTCAATAACATCAACAAAACTCACCTTTGTGCATTCATGCACAACGTTATAAGTTTGGTGGACAAAATGAAAAAGAAAAAGAAGTGGCATAATATTAGAAAGTCGGAGAAAGTTATACATGTAAACAAACTACGGTGAGTTCAATGACCGCCAAAAAGAGTGGGACATAATGGTGCTCGCCAAATACTGGAATCAGTGAAGCATGTTTAATATAAACAGTGTGCTTTATAACAATTAGGGAGGTCTGTGTCATGTATGTCCTCCTACAGAAACCATTTTAAAACAAAATATGTTTTTTCCCCTCATCTTTTTTCCATTTTTCATATATTTTTGAAAAAGCTCCAGAGAGCCACTAGGGCGGCGCTAAGGATCCCCGAACTATACAAAGTAAATCAATGGTTGAAATCTGCGCTTTTGTATGATTTACTCGTTACTATGGTATTCTAAGTCACAGCAGCTCAGACGAGGCACCAAGCAGTGTGGGCGGGGAGCGTTTCCACAGAGTGTTTCCAGAGCGGCCAGCCCGAAATGCAGGTGTCGGGGACAGACACGGAAGGAGTTTTTTACAACAAAGTTATAAACCTTAGTGATGTATCAGATTGTAGGTGTGTTTTTTTTTTTATCCTTAGTGTTTATATTTGGCTGTGTTTGTTGCAAATATGTAAATCGAGAGGGAGTGTGGGCTTCACGGTGGAAGAGGGGTTAGTGCGTCTGCCTCACAATACGAAGTTCCTGCAGTCCTGGGTTCAAATCCAGGCTCGGGATCTTTCTGTGTGGAGTTTGCATGTTCTCCCCGTGAATGCGTGGGTTCCCTCCGGGTACTCCGGCTTCCTCCCACTTCCAAAGACATGCACCTGGGGATAGGTTGATTGGCAACACTAAATTGGCCCTAGTGTGTGAATGTGAGTGTGAATGTTGTCTGTCTGTCTGTGTTGGCCCTGCGATGAGGTGGCGACTTGTCCAGGGTGTACCCCGCCTCCCGCCCGATTGTAGCTGAGATAGGCGCCAGCGCCCCCCGCGACCCCAAAAGGGACTAAGCGGTAGAAAATAGATGGATGGATGGAGAGGGAGTGTGACGTTCATATGTTGTCAATATTTAGTGTTTTATCATTTATGGTTAATATTGTAAACCCCACATTCTTTTAATGTCATGTCCATTTTGGGTGTCTCATTCAGTAAAAAATTTTTTTAAATTCCATTCCGTTTTTAAGGCGGTCTGTCATAAACATTCAATCAGACATTATTGTGAGGTTTTGTACTAGTGTTCCTAAAAATCAGATATACAGGCCCCCAGACACTTATTTTTTTCGAAATTTGGCCCCCTAGTCAAAACAATTGCCCAGGCCTGCCATAGAGCTACACTTTTTATTTCCGAACTATCAGTGGCGGGGCGTGCATCGAGCTGTGCCTCGTGACAGCTTCAGGACGCGGTTCAGATATGCCGGAAGTTTCGACAACTCATAAACCGACTAAGCTTCATTGAAAATGTGGGCTTTTGAGACCTGTGGTCAGTTCGGAATCTGTATAAATAATAAATCTATTTTTTTAAAAACAACTCTAATAAAAGAAGGACAATAAACTCAATCCAAACGACAAACGTCTTAAAGTATCACTGATTGTCACACACACACACTAAGTGTGCCGAAATTTGTCCTCTGCATTTGACCCATCCCCTTGTTCACCCCCTGGTAGGTGAGGGGAGCAGTGGGCAGCAGCGGTGCCGCGCCGGGGAATCATTTGTGGTGATTTAACCCCTCATTCCAACCCTTTTAAATATTTATTTTGTGTCTTTGACGTCATTCGAATTTTGGTAGCACAATGGTTCGCATTCGATTCTCGGCCACGACAGTTCGCCAATGTGTTTATCACAGCAAATATTACAGTTATTAAAGTAACACACGGTGGAAGAGGGGTTAGTGCGTCTGCCTCACAATACGAAGGTCCTGCTGTCTTAGGTTCAATACCAGGCTCGGGATCTTTCTGTGTGGAGTTTGCATGTTCTCCCCATGAATGCGTGGGTTCCCTCCGGGTACTTCCAAAGACATGCACCTGGGGATAGGTTGATTGGCAACACTAAATTGGCCCTAGTGTGTGAATGTGAGTGTGAATGTTGTCTGTCTATCTGTGTTGGCCCTGCGATGAGGTGGCGACTTGTCCAAGGTGTACCCCGCCTTCCGCCCGATTGTAGCTGAGATAGGCGCCAGCGCCCCCCGCGACCTCAAAAGGGAATAAGCGGTAGAAAATGGATGGATGACATTCCGTGTTTAGTCTTTTCAACCAGCTACCAGAAATCAAATGCTGGATGATGGAAAGGTTTTGTCAAAAAAAAAAAAAAAAAAAAATTTGCCATAAACTCAAAATAAAAATGAACTAAATCTCCTCTATTCTATACATCATTGTCTAAGTCAGTGGTTCTCAATAGGGGGTACGTGAAGGTATGCGAAGGGGGTACGTGAGATTAAAAAAAAAAAAAAAAAAATCTAAAAATAGCAAACATTCAAAAATCCTTTATAAATATATTTATTGGATAATACTTCAACAAAATATGAATGTAAGTTCATAAACTGTGTAAAGAAATTCAACAATGCAATATTCAGTGTTGACAGATAGATTTTTTTGTGGACATGTTCCGTAAATATTGATGTTAAAGATTTCTTTTTTTGTGAAATTTTTTTTAGAATTAAGTTGTATTACAATCCCCAAAGAGGGCACTTTAAGTTGATGATTACTTCTATGTGTAGAAATCTTTATTTATAATTGAATCACTTGTTTATTTTTCAACAAGTTTTTAGTTACTTGTATATCTTCTTTTCTAAAATAGTTCAAGAAAGACCACTACAAATGAGCAATATTTTGCACTGTTATACAACTTAATAAATCAGAAACTGATGACATAGTGCTGTATTTTACTTCTTTATCTCTTTTTTTCCACCAAAAATGCTTTGCTCTGATTAGGGGGTACTTGAATTTAAAGAAGGTTTACAAGGGGGTACATCACTGAAAAAAGGTTGAGAACCACTGCTCTAAGTTACATTATGTATTGTCATCTTCCTCTATATGCCATTTCCTCAAGGTGACAGAAAACTGTTATACAACCTGTCCTATCATATGATTCTACCATGTGGGCAGAATACAAACAAAAAACATATATACATAAATAATATATACAAAATATTTTTCTACATTAGCAAAACAATTTGCTCAAACATTTTGTTGTGATTCATTGCCGTTTCCAAGAGCCATGCAACACGTCAATGCATCATGTGGTTACGGTGCAGCGGTTTGTAATTATACATTTGACCAGCAGGTGGAGTCTTGTGCCGAAGCATGAGTTAAATTAAAGCTTCGAGAGATTCTCGAACCCATTGGCTGTAGTGCGTCAATGACTCATGAGGCTTCATCTAACCATCACTAGTGAACAAACAAACTCACCACGCAAAGACCTTTCCTAGAGACGTGCGTTGAAATCCACAAAACGGTGTACACAAGTAAGAATTCAGACATGTTCACCAACACAAATCCAAGCACATTTCTTTGCTGCATCGCAATCAACTTAAAATTGGCCGCAGACTTGTGATTATGCAAATCATGTTGAAAGTAGCCGTGTGCTGACCAATTAAAAGTCAGTAGGAGGTGCTTCTTCGTATATATATATATATATATATATATATATATATATATATACACACACACGTGTATATATATATATATATACACATTATATACATATATATATGCATTATATATATACATATATATATACACATTATATATATATATATATATATGTGTGTGTGTGTATGTGTGTATATGTATTTATACGTATATATGTATATATATATATACACACATGTATATATACATGTATATATACACACATAAATATACAGATACATACTTATACAGCTATATATGTATATATAGGTATATATATGTGTATATGTGCATATACATATATATGTGTATATATACACACACATATGTATATATATGTATGTATATATATATACACATGCATATTTAACATATATGCACATTTACAGTATATATACATGTATATATATAAATGTGTGTGTATACGTGTATATATCTATATATAATAAATAAGTGTGTATATATACATACATATGTATACATACATATATATACACATGTGTATATATAAACATATATATGTATATTTACATATATATGTATTTATGTATATATACATATATATGTATATACATATATAAGTATTTATGTATATATACACATATATATGCGTATGTATACATATATATGTGTATGTATATACACACGTTTGTATACATAAATATATTTATGCACACACACATGTGTATATATATACATATATGTGTGTGTGTATATATATGTATATATATGTGTGTGTGTGTCCATATTTACGTCAACCTATGTCAACAGTAGTTTTTTTCCCCGTTTACTACAGTTAGGTAAAGGTGGGTGAAGGGTTCCCTCTAGTGGATATTTGTGGTAACACAATGGTAGCTCCTTAAATCTTTACAAATGCTATTTAAATATGTTTTAAGTTAAAATTGATAACTAAACAAGGCTAAAGACATATATAAATTATTGAAATGTATAAAGGATCTAAAAACAAGTAGAACGCTCTAGCTTTGAATAAATTGTCACTTTGCTTAGACTGTCAATCTAATTGAGAAATAATACATAAATTGCGATGTGCAGGTCTACCTATTGTGGAAGTTGAATGGCGACAACTAAAAAGGTTGACTGTGTGACTGGTTTATTTAGAATTAAAAAAAAAGTGACACAACAAGGTCTCCATGCGGAGTGGTGGCAGGCACAGCTCACAGCAACGTGGCTAATGGTGCACAAAATGTGTGTGACCTACTGGAGTGTAGTTCCACCTAATGTAGTGTACAACAATGAGATTGTACTACTCTATATTGTAGTTTTGGGTGCTGTAATGGATTGTAATGTACAATAATATGTAGTGTACTGAAATATTATGAAATGTACTGTGATGTAATGTTGAGTACTGAGTCTTATGTAATGTACAGTAATGCAATGTAATATTATATAATGTAATGTCATGTAGTGCAATGTATTGCAGTACAATGTATGACAATGTACTGTAATGCAATGTAATATAATGTATTCAAGTGCAATGTAATATAATGTATTCCAGTGCAATGTAATATAATGAAATGTAATCTAATGTAATACAATGTATTGCAGTACAATGTATATATAATTAAATGTAATTTAATGTGATGTGATGTAGTGCAATGCAATGTAATACAAAGGGTTGTAATGTTGTGGAGTGCAGTGCAATATAATGTAATGTAATGTACTGCAGTGCAATATAATGTAATGTAATGTAGTGTAGTGCATTATAATGTAATGTAGTGCAGTGCAATGTAATGTATTGCAGTGCAGTATAATTTAATGTAGGGCAGTGCAATATAATGTAATGTAATGTACTGCAGTGCAATATAATGTAATGTAATGTAGTGTAGTGCATTATAATGTAATGTAGTGCAGTGCAATGTAATGTAGTGCAGTGCAATATAATTTAATGTAGGGCAGTGCAATATAATGTAATGTAATGTAGTGCAGTGCAATATATTGTAATGTAATGTATTGCACTGTAATGTAATGTAGTGCAATGTAATATATTGTAATGTAATGTATTGCACTGTAATGTAATGTAGTGCAGTGCAATACAATGTAATGTAATGTAGTGCAGTGCAATTTAATGTAGTGCAGTGCAATATAATGTAATGTAGTGCAATGTACTGTAATATAATGTAATGTAGTGCAGTGCAACGTAATATAATGTAGTGCAATGTAATGTAGTGCAGTGCAATATAATGTAATGCAATGTAATGTAGTGCAATATAATGTAATGTAGTGCAATGTAATGTAATGTAATGTAGTGCAGTGCAATTTAATGTAGTGCAGTGCAATATAATGTAATGTAGTGCAATGTACTGCAATATAATGTAATGTAGTGCAGTGCAATATAATGTAATGCAATGTAATGTAGTGCAATATAATGTAATGTAGTGCAATGTAATGTAGTGCAATATAATGTAGTACAGTGTGATGTACAGTAGAAATGGGAATAATATGGCCCCATATGTCGGAGTTGACCTGACACATGAAACATGACAAATTGGTGCGTGCACGATCCGCTTTAGCCGCCAGATGGCAGTAGAGTGTTTAATATATTTTAAATGGGTTTTGTGGCAACATCAACTTTCACCACAGCCTCAGTTACCACACAGAAGGATGCTTTCCATCATTTTTCAGCAAACTGCATTGCAAAACGATCACCCGGCGCTCCTCTCATGCGAGATCCACCCAGGAATGAGGTCTTCCCTACCGTAATGTAATATATTGGTAGGTAATGTCGGTACAGTGTAATGTGTCATGTGTTATGTCATCTATGTACTGTGGTGGCAGTGCAGCGCAAGCGTGCAGAGTGCGGTTGTGGTGGAAGATGTGTGCAAGTGTGGCTTTTGTGGACACAAGCCCACGCTTACATGTACTTTACAGTTTGCACACAGCGTACAAATTCACACCTGTGACGAGATCTGCAGACACACACGCACACACAACAGGGGGTTGTGTGGGTCATGCAGCTACTGCACTTAAGTTACACAAAAGAATCAGGGTTATGTACACGCCATCGCTTGTCACGTAACTAAAGGTCACGCGGGGCCGCCACCTTTCACAGTAGCAGGAGAGCAATTGTCCGTCTTTGAGGCGCAGCCAGCTAGAGTTCATCACAGCCTGACATGAAAGTCTTCACCTTCATTGTCCACCTTAACACCAACCAAACATCACAAAAGTTCACGAGCCGCAGAGAAAGAAAGATGACACAAAAAAAAGGGATCATTGCTGGCTAAATACAAGTTGACATAAAAAAGAGCCTATTTTAACCTAACTTTTTTTGTGCTTTAAATAGTTCCAACCTTCTTTTGGGAGCACACATCCTTGGCAAGATGGAGAAAACGAGCCCGAAAGACAAAAACCACGGCCTGCTTTGCTTGATGGAGTATGATGCACACATAAGACAAGATGCACAATGTTGTTTTCTCTGTGAGGGACATCGCACAAGACACACACACACAAGACCTTTCTCCAGGTGCACAATGCAACACAAGCAAAGCAATTTAGCAAACACAAAAGGCTTTGAAGGCGGACGACTATTTGACGGCCAAGTGAATGAAAACATTTTCTTTTGTGGTGAATGGCTGTGATTTGTAGTCTCATCCTCAAGTGACTGCAATAAGGTGTGTGTGTGTACAATACAGGTGCTAACATGGCAATGAGAAAACTATTAAGGTCAATGGATCTCTAAAATACATTTACATTAAACATCTTGCAAAATAAAAAGCATTACAAATAAAACAAAACAAAACAAAAAAATTGTTGAATTTTGCAGGTTGAGGCAATGGACTGGGGATAAACAGGAAGTGGAGAAATTAACAAAAAGTAAATTGAATTTACATATCAAAATTACATTATCTTAAAGGCCTACTGAAACCCACTACTACCGACCACGCAGTCTAATAGTTTATATATCAATGATGAAATATTAACATTGCAACACATGCCAATACGGCCTTTTTAGTTTACTAAATTACAATTTTAAATTTCCCGCGGAGTTTCCTGTTGAAAACGTCGCGGAATGATGAAGTGTGTTTGTGACGTTATTGGTTGGAGGGGACATATTAGCCAGCACCACTTACGGCAAAAAGTCGTCTCTTTTCATCGCATAATTACACAGTATTCTGGACACCTGTGTTGCTGAATCTTTTGCAATGTGTTCAATTAATAATGGGAGAAGTCAAAGTAGAAAGATGGAGGTGGGAAGCTTTTAGCCTTTAGCCACACAAACACACAGTGTTTCCTTGTTTAAAATTCCCAGCGGTCAAGCGAACATGGATCCCGACAACATGTCGACTGGCAGTTTTTGGTGAGAAAATTGTGGAAATAAGTCGCCTCTTACCGGAGATCAGCGGAGCTTCTGTGGTGCTGCAGCTTCGTGAGAGACTGGCGTCAACACAACCGTGGACACAGCCCTCCGACTATCAGGTAGTATTCAACTCACTAAAACACTAGCAACACAATAGAAAGATTAGGGATTTCCCAGAATTATCCTAGTAAATGTGTCTAATAACATCTGAATCGCTCCCAATGCAATCGCCTTTTTTTATTTTAACTTTTTTTTTCTTGTCCGTCACTCTAAATTTCCTCATCCATGAATCTTTTATCCTCGCTCAAATTAATGGGGAAATTGTCGCTTTCTCGGTCCACATAGCTCTTGCTGCTGGAGGCTCATATTGTAAACAATGTGAGGATGTGAGGAGACCTACAACCAGTGACGTCACGCGCACATCGACTGCTACTTCCGGTACAGGGAAGGCTTTTTTATTAGCGACCAAAAGTTGCAAACTTTATCGTTGATGTTCTCTACTAAATCCTTTCAGCAACAATATGGCAATATCGCGGAATGATCAAGTATGACTCATGGAAAGGACCTGCTATCCCCGTTTAAATAAGAAAATCTCATTTCAGTAGGCCTTTAAAGGGGAACATGATCACAATTTCAAAAGGGTTAAAAACAATAAAAATCAGTTCCCAATAGCTTGTTTTATTTTTCGAAGTTTTTTTCAAAATTTTACACCTCCCGGAATATCCCTAAAAAAAGCTTTAAAGTTCTTGATTTTCGCTATTTACGACGCGACTGTCCATTTCCCTGTGACGTCATACAGTGCTGCCAATGTAAACAAACAATGGCGAATAGCACAGCAAGATATCAATCAATCAATCAATCAATGTTTACTTATATAGCCCTAAATCACAAGATATAGCGACATTAGCTCGGATTCAGACTCGGATTTCAGCGGCTCAAGCGATTCAACAGATTACGCATGTATTGAAACAGATGGTCGGAGTATGGAGGCAGATAGCGAAAACGAAATTGAAGAAGAAATTGAAGCTCTTGAGCGAATAACTATTGACACTACTCGGCCATAGCGTGGGTGTACCTAATGAAGTGGCCCATAGCATGGCTGCCTTATTAGCATCGCCGGTAAAATGTGCGGACCAAACGATCAGGACTTTCGCATCTTGTGACACTGGAGTAACTTAAATCCGTCGATTGGTAAGTGTTTGTTTCGCATTAAATCTGGGTATGTAGTTTCAAATGTACATACAGCTAGCGTAAATAGCATGTTAGCATCGATTAGCATAGCATGTTAGCATCGATTAGCTGGCAGTCATGCCGTGACCAAATATGTCTGATTAGCACATAAGTCAACAACAACAACAAAACTCACCTTTGTGATTTCGTGGACTTATTCGTTGCAAATGCATCTGCAGGTTATCCATACATCTCTGTGCCATGTCTGTCTTAGCATCGCCGGCCAAATGTGAAGATACTCTGGTACATTCAATGGGGTTCTGGCGGCAGATTTCTTGCCAGTGGTGCAACTTGAATCCCTCCCTGTTAGTGTTGTTACATCCTCCGACAACACACCGACGACGCATATCTCCAAGGTTCCAAAAAATAGTCGAAAAAACAGAAAATAACAGAGCTGAGACCCGGTGTTTGTAATGTGTTGAAACTGAAAATGGCGGCTGTATTACCTCGGTGACATCACGTTCTGACGTCATCGCTAAAAGCCCGATAAACAGAAAGGCGTTTAATTTGCCAAAATTCACCCATTTAGAGTTCGGAAATCGGTTAAAAAAATACACGGTCTTTTTTCTGCAACATCAAGGTACATACTGTATTGACGCTTTCATAGGTTTGGTGATAATGTTCCCCAGACGGATAACATTTTTTTAAACAAAATTGTAAAAACAAATACATATTTGTTGACTATTTTAGCATGCAGTGGAAGTGGAGTAAGGACAAACAGGAAATAAAGAAAGAAACAGGAAGTGTGGTGGTTTAAAAAAAACCAAACGTTTTTGTTGAAATTTTGCATGTGGAAATGAACAGAAAAAATACGTTAAAGAAAATATGTTGAATTCCTAAATAAAATAACAAAAATGTATTGTTGAATTTTACAGTTAGTGGCAGTGGAATGAAGATAAACATGAAGTGGGGGAAAACACAAAGTGTTGTTTTTTCCTATTAAACCTACATGAGAATAATTAAAATAATTAAAATGAGAAATAATTGAAAATAATTTCCCCCCCAACAATAAAAAAAATTTAAATAATTAAACATTATTTCTAATGTCTTGATTATCATCATGAATTTCTAATCAGCATGATCAATTATAATAAATTATTGAAAATAAATAATACTATTAAGGTTGCATTATTTGGGAATTTTGTCGATCGTTCACCATCCTCATGTAAGACAAGCACACGTTTTGCTTGTTTATGCCTTCTAAATAGCAAATAAACGCGAGCAAAAAAAAAAACAATGGCGCTAATGGGATTCAATTTATTCTGCCTGTTAGTCACTCCAAAGAAACATCCAAAAACCTCCATCATCATTTGATATCATTATATCATTTTATAATACATTAAACGTAGTGACAGGCACTTTCATAATAACATGTCATCCCAGCAGGCACAAGATAGTGAAACAACGTTGAGAACTTGTTGAATTAGGTCCTGACTTTGAGTAAAACAAACATAACATTGAAAGAACATGCTTTTTGACGTTTATTCAATGTCAGGTTGTGACGTTGATTGATTGACAGTTGCTCATTTTGCCAACCAACAACATGGATCCAACGCAAAGCATTGCAACCTTGTTTCAAAGTCAGTTTTAAAGGACATATACGTATAATCAACGTTGTATCTATGACTTGAGCCTGCTGGGATTTTTACTTATTTTTGCTCATTTTAAGCCTACTGTGGCGCGTTAATTTCACAGACGCATCACGTTTCCTTTTTCCTTCAACAACAACACTTAATCATAGGAGACTTCCCAAGAGACAACACAGACTACTTCGGGACAAATGATGATCCAGAACTTTATATTTTGATCCTGAATATAAAGAGGCTGAGCCACAACTTTTAGAAGCTGAATGCTCAACAAAGAACAGCTAAACAAGAAATACAAACTAGGAACATAATAAATGAATTGATTAACATGGACCTCGACTTAAAGAAGTTGAAAAACTTATTCGCGTGTTACCATTTCTTGGTCAATTGTACGGAATATGTACTGAACTGTGCAATCTACTAATAAAAGTTTCAATCAATCAATCAAAAAACCCATCACCTACTATACAAGGTCTGCTCTCACTGGGATGCCAACTGATGGGATGTTTACATCTTCCCGTTTAGATGAAGAATTATTCCTAATTCTCACGCAAGTAAAAAAAAAAAGAAAAAAAAGGAGGCTCCAATGGACGTATTTTTGTGTCCTTCTCGTCATTTCCGGGTCTAAGTTGAATGTCAAAGTTGACCAACTTCACGGTTTATGGAAACAATTTTCGACTATCTTGGCAAGAGTCATAATTTCCATCCATCCATTTTCTATTCCCTTCGGGGTCGCTGGTGCCTATCTCGGTTACAATCGGGTGGAAGGCGGGGTACACCCTGGACAAGTCGCCACCTCATCGCAAGCTTTGAAAGTTGAATTCTTTACCATTCTTGCTTGATGTACAGCTAAAGCCGTTCAACAGTTTGATACAGTGCCGTCCCTCACTGTATCAAAAACCGACATCAATCACTAAAGGATATCGCCACATGGGCTCATGATTTATAATCTAGAATTAACTTTTTACCACTTAGATGCAATGCGACTCAGTATGTCAATAAGATAGTCACCTCTCTGTAATCACGGCACTGCTAAAAGTAGTTACTCGCCGTTAGCGCTTATAATAACAATATGGCTAATACTTGGTCAATATTCAGGTCACTACAAGTAAAACAGAATATTGTTGGCATTTTTTGTGTGTGTATATATATATATATATATATATATATATATATATATATATATATCCATCCATCCATTTTCTACCGCTTATTCCCTTTTGGGGTCGCGGGGGGCGCTGGCGCCTATCTCAGCTACAATCGGGCGGAAGGCGGTGTACACCCTGGACAAGTCGCCACCTCATCGCAGGGCCAACACAGATAGACAGACAACATTCACACTCACATTCACACACTAGGGCCAATTTAGTGTTGCCAATCAACCTATCCCCAGGTGCATGTCTTTGGAAGTGGGAGGAAGCCGGAGTACCCGGAGGGAACCCACGCATTCACGGGGAGAACATGCAAACTCCACACAGAAAGATCCCGAGCCTGGATTTGAACCCAGGACTGCAGGACCTTCGTATTGTGAGGCAGACGCACTAACCCTTCTGCCACCGTGAAGCCCATATATATATATATATATATATATATATATATATATATATATATATATATATATATATATATATATATATATATATATATATATATATATATATATTAGCCGCATTATTAGCCACCTCCTACTTGCCGTTTGTTATAAATCAGTATTTTGTCTATTACCATTGTTGGTATATTCATTATTCCTACATTGTTGATACAAATTATTGTTACAGGGTAATAATTATTGTTACATGTGGTAATGCCACTATGATACAACATTTGTATTATAATCCTTAAACAAAGTAACAGTGAAACTCATGTGAATAATCACTAAATGGAGAACTGGGGGTGGGATTAAATAAGTTGTCTTCTTCCCACTCCCTTTCAGGCAAAAGTGGACAATCATGCATTAGAAACTATACATTACCTTTTGCACTATATTCATTTACCGTATTTCCTTGAATTGCCGCCGGGGCGCTAATTATTTTAAAACCTCTTCTCACTCCTGCGCTTACCAAAGGCATGTGGTAAAAGTAAGCATGAGCTAATTATTTTAAAACCTCTTCTCACTCTGGCACTTACCAAAGGTATGCAGTAAAAATTTGAGTGTGATGTAAGCTTGGACCTTAAATCCTACTGAATAGCTCTTAATCTTCTTCCCTTTATGCGATTTCAAATTACCGGTATTGTAATCAGCCTCTTCCATTTTGAAAATGATGATAGAGGAAGTGTCACTCGTGACGTCACGAGTTTAACCAGGCGCTAATACTAAGCATGCACTAATTATTTTGGGAACCGAGTTTGACCCGGCAGTAGTTCAAGGCAGGCGCATACTATATGCCCTGTGGTTATTCAAGGAAATACGGTATATTATGTGTTGTCAACTTTGTACTTTTTTAAAATTAAATTTTTTTTAAGTCATTGCCTGAAATACATAAATAAATAAAAAAAGAATGCATAACAAAATAAAAACGTGTATTCTTGTCTTACACAGGGATTGTCAATGAGAGCCAACATTCCAAAACGTCCAGTTCGACAATAAAGGGACAAAATAGCATACTAATAAAACATACATTTCATTTTATGATATCATCTTGTAAAAAAAAGAACACCTGTACTTTATCGAAGTTAATGTTTTAAAGTGTGTTATCGCCGAGAAATTCTGAAAAAGTCAAGAATATGTAGCAAAATGTATGTTTTTTTTCACCCCCTTCGCCCTTATGCAACTTTCCGTAAGTCTTCATAAAAATCAGCCACATTTTTGGGGGGGAGTAATCCTGCAACAAAAAAAGGAAACGGCAATGAAAATCTACCATGCATTGTCCTTGTGTAGGCGGACTTTTCTTATATGACAAAACTGCAGCAAGTACCTTTCCTCAAGCCAGTCAGAGCGCACCTGTTAAAGTTAAAGTACCCATGATTGTTACACACACACACACACACACACACACACACACACTAGGTGTGGCGAAATTATTCTCTGCATTTGACTCATCATCCTTGATCACCCCCTGGGAGAGGAGGGGAGCAGTGAGCAGCAGCGGTGGCCGCGCCCGGAAATCAATTTTGGTGAGTTAACCCCCAATTCCGACCCTTGATGCTGAGTGCCATGCAGGGAGGTAATGGGTCCCATTTTTATAGTCTTTGGTATGACTGGGCCGGGGTTTGAACTCACAACCTACCCATCTTACTATCCTAGAGCCCAAAAAAAGTCTGCGGGCTATAGAGCGTTTTCCGTTCGGGCTCCAGTACTCTGAAATGCCCTCCCGGTAACAGTTCGAGATGCTACCTCAGTAGAAGCATTTAAGTCTCACCTTAAAACTCATTTGTATACTCTAGCCTTTAAATAGACCTTTTTAGACCAGTTGATCTGCTGCTTCTTTTCTTTTTTCTCCTATGTCCCCCCCTCCCTTGTGGAGGGGGTCCGGTCCGATGACCATGGATGAAGTACTGGCTGTCCAGAGTCGAGACCCAGGATGGACTGCTCGTCGGGACCCAGGATGGACCGCTCGCCTGTATCGGTTGGGGACATCTCTACGCTGCTGATCCGCCTCCGCTTGAGATGGTTTCCTGTGGACGGGACTCTCGCTGCTGTCTTGGATCCGCTTGAACTGAACTCTGTGTTGGAGCCACTATGGATTGAACTTTCACAGTATCATGTTAGACCCGCTCGACATCCATTGTTTTCGGTCCCCTAGAGGGGGGGGGGGGGGGGGGGGTTGCCCACATCTGAGGTCCTCTCCAAGGTTTCTCGTAGTCAGCATTGTCACTGGCGTCCCACTGGATGTGAATTCTCCCTGCCCACTGGGTGTGAGTTTTCCTTGCCCTTTTGTGGGTTCTTCCGAGGATGTTGTAGTCGTAATGATTTGTGCAGTCCTTTGAGACATTTGTGATTTGGGGCTATATAAATAAACATTGATTGATTGATTGATTGATCTTGGGTCACCAACCTTTTTGAAACCAAGAACTACTTCTTGGGTACTGATTAATGCGAAGGGCTACCAGTTTAATGCACACTTAAATAAATTGCCAGAAATAGCCAATTTGCTCAATTTACCTTTAATAAATATATTTATATATATAAAAAAAATGGGTATTTCTGTCTGTCATTCCGTCGTACATTTTTTTTCCTTTTACGGAAGGTTTTTTGTAGAGAAAAAATTATGAAAAAAACACTTAATTGAACGGTTTAAAAGAGGAGAAAACAGGAAAAAAAAATATATATTTTTAAACAGTTTATCTTCAATTTTGACTCTTTAAAATTCAAAATTCAACCAACAAAATGAAGAGAAAAACTAGCTAATTCGAATCTTTTTGAAAAAATTAAAAAAATTATTTATGGAACATCATTAGTAATTTTTAACTGATTAAGATTAATTTTAGAATTTTGATGACATATTTTAAATAGGTTAAAATCCAATCTGCACTTTGTTAGAATAATATAACAAATTGGACCAAGCTATATTTCTAACAAAGACAAATCATTATTTCTTCTAGATTTTCCAAAACAAAAATTTGAAAAGAAATTCAAAAGAATTTGAAATAAGATTTCAATTTGAATCTAAAGATTTTCTAGATTTGCCAGAATATTTTTTTTTAATTTTAATCATAATAAGTTTGAAGAAATATTTGAAAAATATTCTTTGTCGAAAAAACAGAAGTTAAAATGAAGAATTAAATTAAAAAGTATTTATTATTCTTTCCAATAAAAAAAATCATTTACTTGAACATTGATTTAAATTGTCAGGAAACAAGAGGAAGGAATTTAAAAGGTAAAAAGGTATATGTGTTTAAAAATACAAAGGTTTTTTAAGGTTGTATTTTTTCTCTAAAATTGTCTTTCTGAAAGTTATAAGAAGAAAATAAATTAAGAATTTAAACAAGTGAAGACCAAGTCTTTAAAATATTTTCTTGGATTTTCAAATTCTATTTGAGTTTTGTCTCTCTTAGAATTAAAAATGTTGAGCAAAGCGAGACCAGGTTGCTAATAAAAAAAAAAAAATAATAATAAAAATAGAGGCAGCTCACTGGTAAGTGCGGCTATTTTAGCTATTTTTAGAACAGGCAAGCGGGCAACTCACCTGGTCTTTTCGTGCTACCTGGTGCCCGCGGGCACCGGGTTGGTGACCGCTGCTCTAACCACTAGGCCACTGAGCTTTGTTTCATTCAATTGCATCCTGAATTTGGTTAAAGGTTCTCTAAAAAAAAAAGAAAGAAAAGTGCATGTTTGTTTTGTCACAAGCGCCCGACTGGTGTCTCGCAGAGGGGGGGTGGACGTGTCTCTAGTGATCTTCTCAGGGGCTCATCAGGCCATTAGGAGGCCTCGCCATGATGTACTTGAGCTAATCAAGCATGTTTGAGCGGCGTCGTGGAGCCTGCAGGACACGGCTGGCTGAGCACGCCTCGTTGGCACTCAGGCCACGTTGGCACGGAGACGCAGACAGACAGCTCAATGCTAATGACCTGTTTCTGGGCCCAGGACACTAATGTGGGGACTTAAACATGACCTCCTCCCGCTCGACCTCCTACGTCCTTGCTTTGATGGAACTCAGACAGCACCGCCGGCTATGGCTGCTCAACTTCCAGACATCCGAGCACGTGAGGAAAATAGTCTGTATTTGTGAAAATAGAAAATGTATGAATAGACATATGAAAAGGGGGAAAACTTTAAAACCACAAGATAACTTGGAAAATACACATTTGAAAGGGTTGTTTATTTAGACTTGCATATTTCTAACGTTATAATATTTTTAAAGTACATTTTTTTTTGTAATGACAGTTTTCTTCAGTGTAAAAAAAGTATAAATAACTAAATACATATTATACTTTTTTAATGTGTCCGGTGAGTTTAAAGGCCTACTGAAACCCACTACTACCCACCACGCAGTCTGATAGTTTATATATCAATGATGAAATATTAACATTGCAACATATGCCAATACGGCCGATTTAGTTTACTGAATTGCAATTTTAAATTTCCCGGGAGTTTCTTGTTGAAAACGTCGCGGAACGATGACGTGTACGCGTGACGTCGCGGACTGTAAGGAAATATTAGCGCTGCACACACACACAGCTAAAAGTCGTCTGCTTTAACCGCATAATTACACAGTATTTTGGACATCTGTGTTGCTGAATCTTTTGCAATTTGTTCAATCAATAACGAAGAAGTTAAATTAGAAAGATGAAGTTGGGAAGCTTTAGCCTTTAGCCACACAAACACACGGTGATTCCTTGTTTAAAATTCCCGGAGGTGAAGCTTTCCTATGGATCAGAGCGGTCAAGCGAACATGGATCCCGACCAAATGTCAACCAGCAGTTTTCGGTGAGAAAATTGTGGTAAAAAGTCGCCTCTTACCGGAGATCAGCTGAGCTTGTGCCGTCGACTTCCCTTAGACACCGGCCTCAAGACACCCGTGGACACACCCCTCCGACTATCAGGTACTGTTAAACTCACTAAAACACTAGCAACACAATAGAAAGATAAGGGATTTCCCAGAATTATCCTAGTAAATGTGTCTAAAAACATCTGAATCCGTCCAAATGCAATTGCCTTTTTTTTTAACTTAATTTTTTTTTCTAGTCCTTCGCTATCAATATCCTTAAACACAAATCTTTCATCCTCGCTCAAATTAATGGGGAAATTGTCGTTTTCTCGGTCCGAATAGCACTTTTTGTTGGAGGCTCCCATTATTAACAATGTGAGGATGTGAGGAGCCCTCACACCGGTGACGTCATCGTCTGCTACTTCCGGTAAAGGCAAGGCTTTGCTATTAGCGACCAAAAGTTGCGAACTTTATCGTGGATGTTCTCTACTAAATCCTTTCAGCAAAAATATGGCAATATCGCGAAATGATCAAGTATGACACATAGAATGGACCTGCTATCCCCGTTTAAATAACAAAATCTAATTTCAGTAGGCCTTTATCTACTGAATTTTTATTTGTGGTGTTGTACAAATGTACATTTTTAATTGTATTTTTCTTATTACATAATTATACATTAAAATACTGTTTTTCTTGTCAAAATTTTTTTTTAAAAAATCTGCGGATACTTTGTAAATTTAACTTTTTATTTTTGTTTTGTTTTTAGTGGCAAAACTTTGTATTTTAATCTAATTCAAATTAAATTATTAAAAAAAAAGATAGTTTTTCCGAGTTTCTTCACACAAAAAAAAAATATCTGGGGATAATATGTAAAAAAAATGTTTATGTTAGTAATGGCAAAAGTTGATCTATGAAGGGTTTTTTTTTCTGTTAAAAAAACTAGGGATATTTTGTATACTCTTTGTAATTAGATGTACAAGTTGGTCAAAAATAGTAATTATGATTTTTTTTTTTGTCTTTTTATTATTTTTAAATAATTGTTTTTAATGTTATTGTTGGCTGTGGCTGTTCTTTTATACTAGTACATCTGTCTCATTATTATTGAATTAAACTACAATCCATATTTGCATGTATAAATAGGCAATATAATTAATGTAATAAATAGTTTTGTTTAAGATACTTAACACTAGATGTGGCCCTGCGATGAGGTGGCGACTTGTCCAGGGTGTACACCGCCTTCTACCGGATTGTAGCTGAGATAGGCGCCAGCGGCCCCCGCGACCCCAAAAGGGAATAAGCGGTAGAAAATGGATGGATGGAACACTAGATGTTTTTTTTTTAATAAAAAAAATTGATTAAAAAATGACCAAGATTCCTGCAATTCACCCAGGCCGCCACTAGGGGCACCATCTCCTATGCTTGTTTTACAAGAAGCTTTCTAAAGTCAGTTGGATTTGATTTGATTTTCTTTAGTTTAGTTTATTTTAAATGTACAAAATATCCTGGTATATTTTGTATATTTAATAGTTTTTATGTTATCAGTGGCACAAGTTTTAATGTGTTTTGTTGAGTGAATAAATTATAATAAGAAATACTTTTCTAATCAAAGTTTGTCACAAAATATCTGGGAATATTTTGTATATTTCTTTGCTTTATGTTATTGGTGGCAAAATGTTGGTTTTAGATGTGTTAAATGAATACATTATATTATTTAAAAATAATAATTACATAACAAAAGTTTTTCTCCCCAGTTTCATATCAAAAACGTTTGGATATTTTGCTTTATTGTTTTTACATTATTGTACTTTTTTTTTAATGTTAATAATGGTAAAGGTTGGTCCCTGAATCCTTCCATTCATCAATTTTCTACCGCTTCTCCCTTTCAAATGTGTAATTAAATCATATGATTTAAAAATACTAATTATAATTAAAAACCTTTTTTACAAAATATCTAGGATTGTCTTTTTTTTAATCATTTTTAAATAATTGTTTCTAATGTTATTGTTGGCTCTGGCTGTTCTTTTATACATCTGTCTTGTATGTGCTGAATTAAACTACAATCCATATTTGCATGTTTAAATTGGCAATCTAATTGATTTAATAAATGGTTTTGTTTAAGGTACTTTACACTAGATTTTTTTTTTTAAATTAGAACTTGAATTTAAGAATGACCAAGATTCCTGTAATTCACGTATATGGCCACTAGGGGCACCATTTCCCAAGCTTGTTTTACAAGACGCTTTCTAAAGTCAGTTGGATTTGATTTTCTTTAGTTTGTTATTTTATCTTAAATACACACGATATCTGGGGATATTTTTTTGTATTTAATTGTTTTTATGTTATCAGTGGCAAAAATTTAAAATGTGTTTTGTTAAGTGAATAAATTATATTAAGAAAATACTTTTCTAATCAAAGTTTGTCACAAAATATCTGAGACCATTTGGATATTGAATTTTAATTTTTTTATTAGAGGCAAAATGTTGGTTTTAAATGTGTTAAAATAATACATTATGTTATTTAAAAATAATAATTATAATATAAAAGTTTTTCTCCCCAGTCTCATAAAAAAATGTTTGGATATTTTATAAATGTTAATAATGGTAATTTTTGGTCCTTGAATCCATCCATCCATCCATCCATCCATCCATCCATCCATTTTCGACTGATTCTATCTTTCAAATGTGTAATTATATCATACAATTTAAAAAAATAATTATAATGAAAAAATAATAAAATTATTTGTATATCAATTTGTTTTTATTTGTGGCAAAATGTTAGTTTTAAATGTGTTAAATAACATTATCCATCCATCCATTTTCTACCGTTTATTCCCTTTGATACAAGTACAAGTACAAGTACAAACCATAGCGGGGGGCGCTGGTGCCGATCTCAGCTCCAATATATTATTTAAAAATAATAATTATAGTATAAAAGTTTTTCTCCCCAGTTTCAGAAGAAAAATGTTTGGATATTTTTTAAATGTTAATAATGGTAAAAGTTGGTCCTTGAATCCATCCATCCATCCATCCATTTTCTACTGATTCTCCCTTTCAAATGTGTAATTAAATCATATAATTTAAGAATAATGATAATTAAAAAAAAAATTCAACAAAATATCTAGAATTGTCTTTTTATCATTTTTAAATCATTGTTTCTAATATTATTGTTGGCTCGGGCTGTTTTTTTATACATCTGTCTTGTATGTGCTGAATTAAACTACAATCCATATTTGCATGTTTAAATAGGCAATTTAATTGATTTAATAAATAGTTTTGTTTAGGATATTTTATACTAATTTTTTATTTTTATTAAAAACTTTAATTAAAAAATTACCAGGATTCCTGTAATCCACCTAGATGGCCACTAGGGGCACCATCTCCCATGCTTGTTTTACAAGACGCTTTCTAAAGTCAGTTGGATTTAATCTAGATTTTTTTTTTAGTTTGAATACTTTTAGGACACTTCTTTCACACAACAAACTTTTATTTCTTTGTACAGTCAGATTTTAAACTTATAGCGAGGAGACAGGAAGTGGCTCCTGCATAACGATGAGCAATATAACTGACCGCGGGAGCGTCGGTGTTGCACAACAATAAACGGCGGCGTTGAAGAAGGCGCGGCTGATTTTTTTTTTTTGCGCACACAGAAAGAAGGTCACGTGACATCATGAAGCAATGTGCGGATGTAAACAAAACATCAGGCAGCAGCAGAGGACGCCTCTACGGAGGACGCTGTGGGTGCTAAAGCGGCGAAGGGGGACCCACTCGGCGGCGGCGGCGGCCTCCTCCCGTGGACCAAGCACAGGAGGTGTTACCCCGCCATGATGGATGGAGCTCATTGACATTCGCTCCCTGACTCATTTTGTAAGCCGCACAAAGAGGCTCAGTGTGCGCCGCAAGTGGCTCACGTCCTACGCCGTGGACTTTTAAGGTCAGAGGACAAGATGGAGGGGGAGTGGGGGGGGGCGGGGCTTTGTTCCTTCAAACGGCGAGAATGGCAAACAAAAGGTGTCTTTAAATCGTGTTCATTATTGCTCTCGTTCCTTTGAGACCTCGGTTTAAATGAAACATGCGGGACCACAAAGTGCACCGCTCGGCCGCGGCCGGCGGAAGCGCCGTCGAGTCGGTCGGGACAAGATCGGCGCCGTGGGCACGACGCCGCCGTGGACACGGCGCCGCCATGGACACGGGAGTTCAGAAACATTCAGAGAAACGTGTCGATGCCGGATATTGAATGGGCGGTGAGAGGTCGCTTATTGTTGGGGGGGGCGGAGACTAGACGCTCATCGCAGCTTCCAATCAGGATTTGGGGATGCTTGTGAGGCCGCGCCTACCCATGATGCACTGCTCTCTGGCACAGGTACGATAGTTCAAGTCAACAGAGCGCAGAAGGCCAACAGTTCGCTTGGAGACGAGTTCGATTGTCTTGCAGTCTGTGGGGTTGTACCGCCGAGGGGGCGGGGCCGGGGGCCAGGGGGCGGGGCAAGGGTGGTCACACTTTTTATGGCTGAACTTTGCTCCTGGTCTCTCCCTGGGTCTCTGAGTGGCGTCAGGACTTTGAATGGCGGTGAGAGAGGACATTCGAGGGGGCCGGGGGGGGGAGAAGCAGGACTTTAAATGGATCCCTTTACTCCAGTCCACTATTGGACCCCACTTCACCTCACTGGCCACTAGGGGTCCTCTCCCCCATGTTTTTCACCAGGCGGCTGAAGTCGGCCAGCTGCCCGAGCCCCCTCGGCGCGTGCATGTCGGGCCTGATGAGGCCCTGGCGCTGGGGGTGGTACGCCCCGGCGTTGTTGGCGTTGTAGTTGTTGAGCGCCTCGTGGCTCCAGCGAGGCGCCCCGTAGTCCATGTGGGGCGTGGGGGCGGAGACCACCCGCCGCCGGTCGGGGGAGTCCTGCGGCGTGGCGGGGTAGATGTAGTCCCCGGCTGAGTTTCTCAGGGCGCCCACCGGACGGCTTCCGGCGTGCTCCCCCCGCTGGGTGGCAAGGATCAGGTAGCGCTGGCGATCGGCGTGCGGAGGCAGCAGGACCTCGCCCGGCTCGTCCATGCGCACCATGCCGCCGCCGCCCTGCAGGAACTTGGAGCTCAGGTAGATGACGGAGTTGTTAGGGCACGGCGTCCCCACGGCCGTGAGGAAGGTCTGACTCTGGTCCCAGTCGCCGTCGGGCAAACGCAGGAGCCGCTTCTGCTGCAGCGGGGTCTGCTCCGGGGTGGGCAACAAGCCGGGGTCCACGTCTCCTTTGGTCCACCCGTTGGTGGTGACGAAGGGGTTGTCCGCCTGCGAGTCGCGGCGCTCGCCGCCGCTGGTCCTCGTCACGCTCATGACCGAGCCGCTGCGGCCTTGACCCAGCATGCCCTGCTCCTTCTCGCTTTTGCGCCGTGCCCCCTTGGCGCCGGCTCCTCGGGCGTGGCGGTGCCGGTGACTCATGATCCAGCAGACGGTGAGGCCGGAGAAGAGGGCGCCCGTGGCGAAGGCCGACACGGCGGAGACCACCAGGAGGTTGACCGACACCAGGCCGTCTGGCTCCTTGATGAAGGTCTCATGAAGTAATCCTGGCAACACACAAAGGAGGAACTAAGTCAAATCCAAACTCCTTGCCACAGGCAAATTTATCCATCCATCCATTTTTGTACTGCTTGTCCCTCTCAGGGAGAAACATTTTTAATAATTGTCACTGAGCATTTATTTATTGATTAGACAACTTTCAGAATATCTGTATAACGACAAAATTCTTCATGGCATTAAAACTAAAAAATAAAGACAACTTGAGATTGTTTTCTTTGTCTTACTTTGACCAAAAATACAACAAACACATTCTGAAAATATTACAATAAAAAAATAGGAAAAAATACCGGCCGTCGTAAAGTTTGGATCCATTTGGGAAAGAAGAAAGTGAATGAATGTTTATAACTGAATTCATTTACATGTGCATATTTTTTTTATTTTTGTGAATTAAGTAATGTTTATGACAACCTTTGTCCAAAACGCAATATAGAATGTGAGATATAACAGGATAATGCATACATTTATCATTTTGTTTTCAAAACGCTTACGAAGAAGTGGGACCCCAAAAATGTGCTGTGGGACCCCATTTTGAAAATTCCTAGCACCAACATTGTTGTGAGATTTAACAGGTTAATGCATACATTTATCATTTGTTTTCAAAACGGTTACAAAAAAGTGGGACCCCAAAAATGTACAGTTGGACCCCCTTTTTATGACTTGATGGGGTCCCTGGGACCCCATTTTAAAAATTCTGAGCGCCAAAACTGGTGTGAGATATAATAGGATAATGTATACATATATCATTTGTTTTCAAAACGGTTTCAAAAAAGTGGTACTCCAAACATTAACTGTGGGACCCCATTTGTATGACTTGAAGGGTTCCCCGGAACCCCGTTTTAAAAATTCCGAGCACCAACACTGACGTGAGATATAACAAGATAATGCATACGTTAATCATTTGTTTTCAAAACGATTAAAAAAAGTGGGACCCCAAAAATGTACAATTAGAACCCCTTTTTATAACTTGATGGGGTCCCTCGGACCCCATTCTGAAAATTCCAAGCACCAACACTGATGTGAGATATACCAGGATAATGCATACATATATCATTTGTTTTCAAAACGGTTACAAAAAAGTGGGACCCCAAAAATGTACAGTTGGACCCCCTTTTTATGACTTGATGGGGTCCATGGGAACCCATTTTAAAAAATCCTAGCGGCAAAACTGGTGTGAGATATAATAGGATAATGTATACATTTATCATTTGTTTTCAAAACGGATACAAAAAAGTGGCATCCCAAACATTAACTTTTGGACCCCATTTTTATGACTTGAAGGGGTCCCCGGGACCCCGTTTTGAAAATTACGAGCACCAACACTGATGTGAGATATAACAGGATAATGCATACATTTATAATTTATTTTCAAAACGATTTAAAAAAGTGGGACCCCAAAAATGTACAGTTGTACCCCCTTTTTATAACTTGGTGGGGTCCCTCGGACCCCATTTTGAAAATTCCTAGCGCCAACACTGATGTGAGATATAACAGGATAATGCATACATTTATCATTTGTTTTCAAAAGAGTTACAAAAAAGTGGGACCCCAAAAATGTACAGTTGGACCCCCTTTTTATGACTTGATGGGTTCCCTGGGACTCCATTTTAAAAATTCCTAGCGCCAAAACTGGTGTGAGGTATAATAGGATAATGTATACATTTATCATTTGTTTTCAAAACGGTTACAAAAAAGTGGTACCTCAAACATTTACCGTGGGACCACCCCTTTTTATGACTTGAAGGGTCCCCGGGACCCCGTTTTGAAAATTCCAAGCACCAACACTGATGTGAGATACAACAGGATAATGCATACATATATCATTTGTTTTCAAAACGGTTACAAAAAAGTGGGACCCCAAAAATGTACAGTTGGACCCCCTTTTTATGACTTGATGGGGTCCCTGGGAACCCATTTTAAAAAATCCTAGCGGCAAAACTGGTGTGAGATATAATAGGATAATGTATACATTTTTCATTTGTTTTCAAAACGGATACAAAAAAGTGGCATACCTAACATTAACTTTTGGACCCCATGTTTATGACTTGAAGGGGTCCCCGGGACCCCGTTTTGAAAATTCTGAGCACCAACACTGATGTAAGATATAACAGGATAATGCATACATTTATCATTTATTTTCAAAACGATTTAAAAAAGTGGGACCCCAAAATAGTACAGTTGTACCCCCTTTTTATAACTTGGTGGGGTCCCTCGGACCCCATTTTGAAAATTCCTAGCGCCAACACTGATGTGAGATATAACAGGATAATGTATACATTTATTATTTGTTTTCAAAACGGTTAAAAAAAAGTGGTACTCTAAACATTAACTGTGGGACCCCCTTTTTATGACTTGAAAGGTCATGGGACCCCGTTTTGAAAATTCCAAGCGCCAAAACTGGTGTGAGATATAATAGGATAATGTATACATTTATCATTTGTTTAAAACGGTTACAAAAAAGTGGTACCCCAAACATTAACTGTGGGACCCCATTTGTATGACTTGAAGGGTTCCCCGGGACGCCGTTTTGAAAATTCCGAACACCAACACTGACGTGAGATATAACAGGATAATGCATACATATATCATTTGTTTTCAAAACGGTTACAAAAAAGTGGGACCCCAAAAATGTACAGTTGGACCCCCTTTTTATGACTTGATGGGTTCCCTGGGACCCCATTTTAAAAATTCCTAGCGCCAAAACTGGTGTGAGATATGATAGGATAATGTATACATTTATCATTTGTTTTCAAAACCCTTACAAAAAAGTGGTACCCTAAACATTAACTGTGGGACCCCCCTTTTTATGACTTGAAAGGTCATGGGACCCCATTTTGAAAATTCCGAGCGCCAACACTGATGTGAGATATAACAGGATAATGCGTACATTTCTCATTTGTTTTCAAAACAGTCACAAAAAAGTGGGACCTCAAACATTTACTGTGGTACCCCATTTTATGACTTGATGGGGCCCCCGGGACCCCATTTTGAAAATTCCAAGCACCAACACTGATGTGAGATATAACAGGATAATGCATACATATATCATTTGTTTTCAAAACGGTTACAAAAAAGTGGGACCCCAAAAATGTACAGATGGACCCCTTTTTATGACTTGATGGGTTCCCTGGGACTCCATTTTAAAAATTCCTAGCGCCAAAACTGGTGTGAGGTATAATAGGATAATGTATACATTTATCATTTGTTTTCAAAACCGTTACAAAAAAGTGGTACCCTAAACATTAACTGTGGGACCCCCCTTTTTATGACTTGAAAGGTCATGGGACCCCGTTTTAAAAATTCCGAGCGCCAACACTGATGTGAGATATAACAGGATAATGCGTACATTTCTCATTTGTTTTCAAAACAGTCACAAAAAGTGGGACCCCAAACATTTACTGTGGAACCCCATTTTTACGACTTGATGGGGTCCCTGGAACCACATTTTTATAACTTGATGGGACCCCCTGAACCCTGTTTTGAAAATTCCAAGCACCAACACTGATGTAAGATATAACAGGATAATGCATACATTTACCATTTGTTTTCAAAACGGTGACAAAAAAGTGGGACCCCAAACATTTACTGTAGGACCCTATTTTCATGACTTGATGGGGTCCCTGGGACCCCATTTTGAAAATTCCTAGTGCCAAAACTTGTGTGAAATACAACAGGATAATGCATACATGTATCATTTGTTTTCAAAACGCTTGCAAAAAAGTGGGACCCCAAAAATTTACAGTGGGACCCCATTTATTTGACTTGATGGGGTTCCCTGGGACTGCATTTTAAAAATTCCTAGCGCCAAAACTGGTGTGAGGTATAATAGGATAATGTATACATTTATTATTTGTTTTCAAAACGGTTACAAAAAAGTGGTACCCTAAACATTAACTGTGGGACCCCCTTTTTATGACTTGAAAGGTCATGGGACCCCGTTTTGAAAATTCCGAGTGCCAACACTGATGTGAGATATAACAGGATAATGCGTACATTTCTCATTTGTTTTCAAAACAGTCACAAAAAAGTGGGACCCCAAACATTTACTGTGGAACCCCATTTTTACGACTTGATGGGGTCCCTGGAACCACATTTTTATAACTTGATGGGACCCCCTGAACCCTGTTTTGAAAATTCCAAGCACCAACACTGATGTAAGATATAACAGGATAATGCATACATTTACCATTTGTTTTCAAAACCGTGACAAAAAAAGTGGTACCCCAAACACTTACTGTGGGACCCTATTTTCATGACTTGATGGGGTCCCTGGGACCCCATTTTGAAAATTCCTAGCGCCAAAACTTGTGTGAAATATAACAGGATAATGCATACATTTATCATTTGTTTTCAAAACGCTTGCAAAAAAGTGGGACCCCAGAAATTTACAGTGGGACCCCATTTATTTGACTTGATGGGGGCCCCCGGGACCCCATTTTGAAAATTCCTAGCGCCAAAACTTGTGTGAAATATAACAGGATAATGCATACATTTATCATTTGTTTTCAAAACGCTTGCAAAAAAATGGGACCCCAAAAATTTACAGTGTGACCCCATTTATTTGACTTGATGGGGCCCCCGGGACCCCGTTTTGAAAATTCCGAGCGACAACAATGATGTGAGATGTAACAAGATAATGCATATATTTATAATTTGTTTTCAAAACGGTTACAAAAAAGTGGTACCTCAAACATTTACCGTGGGACCACCCCTTTTTATGACTTGAAGGGTCCCCGGGACCCCGTTGTGGAAATTCCTAGCGCCAACACTGGTGTGAGATATGTAACAGGATAATCAATACATTTATCATTTGTTTTCAAAAACCGTCACAAAAAACTGGGACCCCAAAAATTGACTGTGGGACCCCATTTATTTGACTTGACGGGGCCCCCGGGACCCCGTTTTGAAAATTCCGAGCGCCAACACTGATGTGAGATGTAACAAGATAATGCATATATTTATAATTTGTTTTCAAAACGGTTACAAAAAAGTGGTACCTCAAACATTTACTGTGGGACCCCCCTTTTTATGACTTGAAGGGTCCCCGGGACCCTGTTGTGGAAATTCCTAGCGCCAACACTGGTGTGAGATGTAACAAGATAATGCATATATTTATAATTTGTTTTCAAAACGGTTACAAAAAAGTGGTACCTCAAACATTTACCGTGGGACCACCCCTTTTTATGACTTGAAGGGTCCCCGGGACCCCGTTGTGGAAATTCCTAGTGCCAACACTGGTGTGAGATATATAACAGGATAATTAATACATTTACCATTTGTTTTCAAAACGGTGACAAAAAAGTGGGGCCCCAAACATTTACTGTGGGACCCTGTTTTCATGACTTGATGGGGTCCCTGGGACCCCATTTTGAAAATTCCTAGCGCCAAAACTTGTGTGAAATATAACAGGATAATGCATACATTTATCATTTGTTTTCAAAACGCTTGCAAAAAAGTGCGACCCCAAAAATGTACAGTGGGAACCCATTTATTTGACTTGATGGGGCCCCCGGGACCCCGTTTTGAAAATTCCGAGCGCCAACACTGATGTGAGATGTAACAAGATAATGCATATATTTATAATTTGTTTTCAAAACGGTTACAAAAAAGTGGTACCTCAAACATTTACCGTGGGACCACCCCTTTTTATGACTTGAAGGGTCCCCGGGACCCCGTTGTGGAAATTCCTAGCGCCAACACTGGTGTGAGATATATAACAGGATAATCAATACATTTATCATTTGTTTTCAAAAACCGTTACAAGAAACTGGGACCCCAAAAATTGACTGTGGGACCCCATTTATTTGACTTGATGGGGCCCCCTGGACCCCGTTTTGCAAATTCCGAGCGCCAACACTGATGTGAGATGTAACAAGATAATGCATATATTTATAATTTGTTTTCAAAACGGTTACAAAAAAGTGGTACCTCAAACATTTACCGTGGGACCACCCCTTTTTATGACTTGAAGGGTCCCCGGGACCCCGTTGTGGAAATTCCTAGCGCCAACACTGGTGTGAGATATATAACAGGATAATCAATACATTTATCATTTGTTTTCAAAAACCGTTACAAAAAACTGGGACCCCAAAAATTGACTCTGGGACCCCATTTTTATGACTTGATGGGGTCCCTGGAACCCCGTTTTGCAAATTCCGAGCGCCAACACTGATGTGAGATGTAACAAGATAATGCATATATTTATAATTTGTTTTCAAAACGGTTACAAAAAAGTGGTACCTCAAACATTTACTGTGGGACCCCCCTTTTTATGACTTGAAGGGTCCCCGGGACCCCGTTGTGGAAATTCCTAGCGCCAACACTGGTGTGAGATATATAACAGGATAATCAATACATTTATCATTTGTTTTCAAAAACCGTTACAAAAAACTGGGACCCCAAAAATTGACTGTGGGACCCCATTTTTATGACTTGATGGGGTCCCTGGAACGGACCACAGGGGGCGCCACAAATGTCATTCACAGTGAAGAATGAGAATACCCCCTGGCTGATGGATAGAAACATCCCAACGTCTCCCTCTGTGGGTAAAGACCGTCCCATCCTGTCCAGCCGTTAACGGCCTTCATTACGTTAAGCGGCGAGTGATTTTAATCATCGCTATTACCGCCTTCCTGATTGAGAGTGGCCCTTTACATTAAGGTATGTTTCACAACATTAGCTTTATAGGGCAGACACATAATCGTGGAATTAATTGGGAGTATTGTTCTTTTTGCTGCTGTAAAAGTGTAACCTGGAGGAAGAACAGAAGGCCGGGTTTAGAAAGAAATAGCATTGTTGTGTACAAACAGCAGTGGAAGTTCCTCTGAGACAATTATGGAAGATAAATGAATGAAAGTGCCACCGCAGGACAGGAAGCCATAGATCTGTGGGAAACACGCCTGAAGGCAAGCAGAACTCGTGGGACCGACAAGAATGAGAATAATAAAAAAGCGGCGCCAATGGAAGCAGAGGTCCTAGGCGGAAGTCGCCGGAAGAGCATTTAAACACACGAGGCTTTTGCCAAACACACTAATAGTTGTTGTTAGATGGATACACAAAGCAGACAACCCTTGTAGAATGATCACAGAACACGAGATGAGCGCTTAAGTCCTCCACAACATTGGGGCGGATGCCAACAGCCAGCTAGCATGTGAGCATTAGCGTGCTAATCTTTCACGTTATAGCAGGCGTGTCAAAGGGGAGTTTGTAATAAAAAATGTTTTAATCATTAGACACTATCACTTTTAGAAATGTTCGGCTCAGTCAGGGGTCCCCAAACAACGGCCCGCAGGACGGATACGGACCGCCAGCGTCCATCATCCGGCCCGCAGGAAGTCCCAAGTAAAAAAAAAAAGTGCATTTTTTTTTTTTTTTTTTTTTTAAACTGTCCTTTCCAATCCAATTTCTACCGCTTGTTACTCTTGGTGTCATTATGCCTAAAAATGCATTTTTCCCATAAATAACAACACACATATATATATATATATATATATATATATATACATATATACAGTATATATATATACAACAAGCAACTTGGCAAAAAGGGTCCTTAAACGTCCCTTATCATGTTGCCCAAAGAACATAATGTGGCGCTATTTATTTTTTAGGTGTTGCGCATATACATATATATACACATATACATATGGATATATATACGCATATATATGTATACATACATATACAGTAAACATACATATATACACACACATATATATATATATATATATATATATAGATATATACACACATACATAT
>NC_084636.1:28209876-28262376 GCF_033978795.1 Nerophis ophidion | reverse complement strand
CTTAAACCTCCCTTATCACGTTGCCTTCAGGGAACGTAATGTGGCACTATTTATTTTTTAGGTGTTGCATAGCAAACCAAGACAGGCACAACATGAAATAAGAAAACATAAAAGTGACTTAAGGTAAATCAGAAATGTGAGCACTAGAACTGGGTGTAGTACGCACAAATAGAACCAGTTGTTTTCAATATGTTTTTTTGTTGTTCTTGTCTTAATCCTTTTGTATGTGTTTTACACTTTTCTTAACTTTTCTTTAAAAGCCTAACCAGGGACAAGGGTTGCAAATTAGCCTGTGGCTAGAAGTCTTATGTACTTTGACAATGTTTCATTGTACTGTACCGCTCAAATAAATACATAAATACATAAAGAAATAAATGACATTTTTAAACTGTGATTATTATTTGGCATTTCGGCTACTATTTTTAGCTCATTAATTTGTCATGTCTCATTGAAGTCCTTTAGCCTCATATTAGCATGCTAAATTCAATTTGCATGGTAAGCATCTCTTCTCCCGTTCTTTATTACATTTTCTCTTATGTTTGCTCTCCTTAATTTCCCTCATTCAAAAGCTTAATAGTCTCCTTCTTCATGAGCGGCACAAACTGACCCGGGGGCGTCTGTGATAAGAACAACACTGCAAAAAGTCAGTGTTCAAAAACAAGAAAAAGACAATACAAGAATGAGGGTTATTTTATTTGAACTAAGCAAAATTATCTGCCAATAGAACAAGAAAATTTGACTTGTCAAGACTTTCCAAAACAAGTAAAATTAGCTAACCTCAATGAACACAAAAATACATATTTTCTCACTAATAACAAGTGCACTTTTCTTGGTAGAATTTTTTCTCAGCTTTTTGCTCAAATGTTGAAAAATATTTCTAAGTAAATGCTAGTTCCATTATTTCGACATAATAATATGCGCTCGGCATCATGATTTTCTTTTTCATGCTTGAAGTAAGAAATTATTCCTTTAAAAATGTAGTTTTATACTTGTGAGTGTTGATGACGCAGCTTTGCAACAGTTGATATTCTAGTTTCAAGCATGTTTTACTCAATATAGGTCATCAAATCTCAGCAACAAGCTGTAATATCTTACGTAGATAATTTTGGACCAAAACCCTTAAAACAAGTAAAACACTAACATAAAATCTGCTTAGTGAGAAGAATTATCTTATCAGCCAGAAAATAAGAAAAATATCACCCTTATTTGAGATATTTAATCTTACTTAGATTTCAGTTTTGGTAGTAAAACCGATTTTTTGGTTTTGTTTATTGCTTTTAATCACCAATTTTGTGACATTGGGTTTACCTGTTTCAGCGTATACAAGCTAGTTTCTTCAAAATAGCCACCCTTTACTCTGATTCCTTTTTCGCACACTCCTTGCATTCCTTGATGAGCTTCAAGAGGTAGTCACCTGAGATGGTGTTCACTTCACAGGTGTGCTTGAAGCTCGTCGAGAGAATGCCAAGAGTGTGCAAAGCAGTAATCAGCGCAAAAGATGGCTATTTTGAAGAAACTAGAATATAAAATGTGGTTTCACCTTTTTTTGTTAAGTACCTAGTGGTTAGAGCAGGGCTGTCAAACTCATTTTAGATGGGGGGCCACATGGAGAAAAATCTACTCCTGAGTGGGCCGGACTGGTAAAATCACGGCACGATAACTTAAAAACAAAACAACTTCAGATTTCACAACAAAATTAGGCATGATAATGTGTTAATTCCACAACTGTATATATCGCTATTGGTTGATATCGGAATCGGTAATTAAGAGTTGGACAAGGCATTCTTAATTCTTCCGGGCTACATTATACCCCCGCGGTTGGGGGGGGGGCAAAGGTGTATAATGTAGCCCAGAAGAGTTAGGGATGCATGGGATTCTGGGTATTTCTTCATTTTTTTTTTTTTACATTGTCACAATACGAAGTTCCTGCAGTCCTGGGTTCAAATCCAGGCTCGGGATCTTTCTGTGTGGAGTTTGCATGTTCTCCCCGTGAATGCGTGGGTTCCCTCCGGGTACTCTGGCTTCCTCCCACTTCCAAAGACATGCACCTGGGGATAGGTTGATTGGCAACATTAAATTGGCCCTAGTGTGTGAATGTGAGTGTGAATGTTGTCTGTCTATCTGTGTTGGCCCTGCGATGAGGTGGCGACTTGTCCAGGGTGTACCCTGCCTTCCGCCCGATTGTAGCTGAGATAGGTGCCAGCGCCCCCCGCGACCCCGAAAGGGAATAAGCGGTAGAAAATGGATGGATGGATGGATGTTATACCTAGTCTATTTATACCTGCATTGTCCTTTCCATCCTTACACTTTCCATCATTGTAACTAAGCTACTGTGTTGAACAATTTCCCTTGATCATTAAAGTTTGTCTAAGTCTAAGTCTTTTCTGTTTATGTTGTGTTACAGTGCGGATGTTCTCCCAAAATGTGTTTGTCATTCTTGTTTGGAGTGGGTTCACAGTGTGGCGCATATTAGTAAGAGTGTTAAAGTTATTTATATCACAACCATCAGTGTAGCTTGTGTGGCTGTTGAACAAGTATGCATTTCAGTCGATGATGTGCGCAATCAGGGGTCGCATGCTACATGCAGATAGCAGGGCGTGAAGGCGTGCGCGACAATATGTTTAAGAGAACGTGAAAAGCATTGTCACCACGACACGCCCTCAAAATAGTTATGCAGGTGAAAACCGGAGAATGTTAGCCCAGGGATATTACTGGAAAAGGCACTGGAATCCGGGCAACCTCCCAGAAAACTCTTGAGGGTCGGTAAGTATGCAGCTGAGCCACATCAGAGTGATCAAAGAGTCGCGGGTTGCTGACCCCTGATCTACAAAGAATTGCTATTGTGACATCTAGTGGACACATTCGGAACAGCCGTTACTTTCATTAAAAAATTTGGGTTTATTTTTATATTTAGCAAACTCACCTCACGGGCCGGATAAAACCTGTTCTCGGGCCTGATCCGGCCTGCGGGCCGTACGTTTGACATCCCTGGGTTAGAGTGCCCGCCCTGAGATCAGTAGGTTGTGGGTTCAAACCCCGGCCGAGTCATACCAAAGACTATAGAAATGGGACCCATTACCTCCCTGCTTGGCACTCAGCATCAAAGGGTTGGAATTGGGGGTTAAATCACCAAAAATGATTACTGGGCGTGGCACTGCTGCTGCCCACTGCTCCCCTCACCTCCCAGGGGGTGAACAAGGGGATGGGTCAAATGCAGAGGACAAATTTCATCACACCTAGTGTGTGTGTGACAATCATTGGTACTTTAACTTTTAACATAACTCCACATGTGTTCATTCATAGTTTTGATGCCTTCAGTGACAAGCTACAAAGTAAATAGTCATGAAAATAAAGAAAATGCATTGAATGAGGGTGTGTCCAAACTTTTACTTTTGGCCTGTACTATATATATATATATATATATTAGGGCTGCGAATCTTTGGGTGTCCCACGATTCGATTCAATATCGATTCTTAGGTCACGATTCGATAATATATCGATTTTTTCGATTCAACGCGATTCTCGATTTAAAAACGATATTTTTCCGATTCAAAACGATTCTGTATTCATTCACTACATTGGATTTCAGCAGGATCTACCCCAGTCTGCTGACATGCTAGCAGAGTAGTAAATAAAAAAAAAAGCATTTATAATTGTAAAGGACAATGTTTTATCAACTGATTGCAATAATGTACATTTGTTTTAACTATTAAACGAACCAAAAATATGACTTATTTTATCTTTGGGAAAACATTGGACACAGTGTGTTGTCCAGCTTATGAGATTCGATGCAAGTGTAAGCCACTGTGACACTATTGTTATTTTTTATTATTTTTATAAATGTCAAATGATAATGTCAGTGAGGGATTTTTAATCACTGCTATGCTGAAATTATAACTAATATTGATACTGTTGTTGATAATATTCATTTTTGTTTCACTACTTTTGGTTTGTTCTGTGTCGTGTTTGTGTCTCCTCTCAATTGCTCTGTTTATTGCAGTTCTGAGTGTTGCTGTGTCAGGTTTGGTTTTGGAATTGGATTGCATTGTTATGGTATTGCTGTGTATTGTTTTGTTGGATTGATAAAAAAAAAAAAAAAAGAAAAGATTCTGAATCGCACAACGTATTCGATTCGATTCATATTAGAATCGATTTTTTCATCACCTCGACTTGGTAAATAGTAAATCGCCTGCTGAAAAAGTGCTCTCTACAAAAGGAGCACTGTACTATTTTTAAGAATTTTATGCAAAAATGTTTATCTCCAAAGTTTTGAACGGAACTCGGGGGCCGTTACGGTCCCATTCCCGGGCCACCAGTAGAATACCCCTGCCCTATGTTTAAAGTCATTTTGTAGAGCAGTGAATGTCAAGTCAAAGTCCTCTATGGGAGTGGTTCTCAACCTTTTTTTCAGTGATGTACCCCATGTGAACATTTTTTTTAATTCAAGTACCCCTTAATCAGAGCAAAGCATTTTTGGTTGAAAAAAAGAGATAAAGAAGTAAAATACAGCACTATGTCATCAGTTTCTGATTTATTAAATTGTATAACAGTGGAAAATATTGCTCATTTGTAGTGGTCTTTCTTAAACTATTTGGAAAAAAAGATATACAAATAACTAAAAACTTGTTGAAAAATAAACAAGTGATTCAATGATAAATAAAGATTTCTACACATAGAAGTAATCATCAACTTAAAGTGCCCTCTTTGGGGATTGTAATAGAGATCCAATTTAAACATTTCTTCACAAAAAAAAGAAATCTTTAACATCAATATTTATGGAACATGTCCACAAAAAAAATCTAGCTGTCAACACTGAATATTGCATTGTTGCATTTCTTTTCACAGTTTATGAACTTATTCATATTTCGTTAAAGTATTATTCAATAAATATATTTATAAAGGATTTTTGAATTGTTGCTATTTTTAGAATATTTAAAAAAAATCTCACGTACCCCTTTGCATACCTTCAAGTACCCCCATTTGAGAACCACTGCTCTATGGGCTCTGAAGACAGCGCCACCATGTGGTGTAACTTAAAAAAAAAATACCAGCAGCGTCAACACAGTTGGGATGCATGTTTTGACACATTTTCACTCTTTTAAGCGCATCAGTTGGGGAGAAAAGAGGAGTGGAAGTGAAGCATGAATGTGGTTTCCCTGCCTGCAGTGTGACAGTGAAGGCAGCAGGTTGCACTCTCCTCCCTCCTTTAAATGATAGTCCTCGTCTTGTCCGACAACAAGAGAGAAGGTAGAGGAAGAAGATAATCCTCTTTTGTTAGCCATTAATCCTCTCACTCTCTTTCCACACGGCCTCCATTAACCACCCCGGCTTTGATCAGCAGCGTGACGGAGGCTTAGTTTTTCCAAAGGAAAAAAAAAAAAAAACAAGAAACCTTGTGTACACTTTTAAGGCAAGAAACAGATGTGGTGGAGTTATGATTTTATTCCCACCGCGTCCTCGGAGGATAAATAAACTAAAAGGCCAGTAAGCACTTTTTTTTTTGCTGCTTGTTTAACATTCCCGCTGATGACGAGGGCAGACGGAAAAATGCTGTCCGCAATTTGTCAGCGTTTGGTGGAAGGTCGATCCCGAATCAGTAAAAGTGAGATGTAAACTCTATCAGCATGAAGGTCTGATACTGTTCGTTTTGAAATCAATCATCCATCCCGCAGGTTGTCAAACTCAAGGCTCAGGGTCAAAATCTGGCCCGCCACATCATTTTAACACTGACAATTTTTATGACTTAGTTATTCTACTGGTATGCTTTTATTTTCAAGGTGTGTCTTTACAGACGACATGTGCCAAACTCAAGGCCCGGGGGCCAGATCTGTAAAAGTACTGACATTTTTTAATGACCGTGTTATTTCACTGGCGTGCTTTTATTTTGAAGGTGTGACGTTACGCACTACATCACATGGGTCAGGATCCAGCCCACCATATCATTTATGTGGCCTGTGAACAATGTGCGTCCAATAGCACTTCATTTATATTACTGGATGTAATTGTTTTTTAAAATAATCCCCGGGCGGGGCCACCGCTGTTGCTCACTGCTCCCCTCACCTCCCAGTGGGGGGATCAAGGGTGATGGGTCGAATGCGGAGACTAATTTCGCCACACCTAGTGTGTGTCTGACCATCAGTGGTACTTTAACTTTAAATTTTAACTTTATAAGTAACAGAGATTAAAGAGGAACATTATCACCAGATCTATGTAAGCGTCAATATATACCTTGATGTTGCAGAAAAAAAGACCATATGTTTTTTGTTAACCGATTTCCGAACTCTAAAAGGGTGAATTTGGCGATATAAACGCCTTTCAATTGTTCGCTGTCGGAGCGATGACCTTTCACCCGTGATGTCACACCATGAAGCAATCCACCATTTTCTCAAACACATTACACACACAAGTCAAATCAGCTCTGTTATTTTCTGTTTTTTTGACTGTTTTCCATACCTTGGAGACATCATGCCTCGTCGGTGTGTTGTCGGAAGGTGTAACAACACGAACAGGGACGGATTCAAGTTGGAGTGTGCATCGATAAGCACGGCATGATAATCGATGCTAACATGCTATTTAGGCTAACTTTTTGTACATATTGCATCCTTATGCCTCATTTTTAGCTATATTTGCATCCAGCCTTTCTCTCCACCCACATTTAATGCCAAACAAACACATACCAATCGACTGATTCAAGTTGCACCAGTGTCAAAAGATGCAAAAGTCCCTCGTTTGTTCTGCACATTTCACCGGCGATGCTACGACGGACATGGCACAGAGATGTGTGGATATCCTGCGACATTCAAAGCAGATGCATTTCCAACGACAAAGTCAACGAAATCACAAAGGTGAGTTTTGTCGATGTTATTGACTTATGTGCTAATCAGACATATTTGTTTGCGGCATGACTACCAGCTAATTGATGCTAACATGCTATTTAGGCTAGCTGTATGTACATTTGTAGCTATATTTGCATCCAGCCTTTCCCTCCACCCACATTTAATTGCCAAACAAACACTTACCAATCGATGGATTTAAGTTGCTCCAGTGGTCAAAAGATGCAATCGTTGGTTAGAAGGCGATCGCCGAATAGCTTCAATAGCTATTCGCTCAATAGCTTCAGTTTATTCTTCAATTTAGTTTTCATTTTTTCATTATATACAATCGTTTATAGTAACAGTAGTTAACTTCTTTATATTTGGAGCTAAATTAGGGCCAAACGTTTTGTACTTGGAAAAAAAATTAAAAATCAAGTTTTGATGTTGAATCTTGAAAAATACAATATTCAAAATATAAGTAAGTGCACACAATTTTTCCCAGTTTGAATAAAATTGTGATATGCTCTGGTAATTCTTCTGAATAAATTATCCAAATGTTTCACTTTCTTTTTCTTATTCAATTTTTTGTCTCTTAGATTCTGACTTTTGGGCCGATTCTATCGTGGGGGACGTGTCATCACCTGAGAGGGGCGTGGCATCTTTGCAAACAACTTGGCAAAAGGGGTCCTTAAACGTCCCTTATCATGTTGCCCTCAGGAAACGTAATGTGGCGCTATTTATTTTTCAGATGTTGCGCATATACATATATACACATATACATATGCATATATATACACATATATATGTATATATACGCATATATATTTACACATATATATATATACATACATATATACATACATACACACACACATATATATATATACACACATACATATATATACACACATATATATACATACATATTTACATATATACACATATATATACACACATATATATATACATACATATTTACATATATACACATATATACATATATATACACATACATATTTACATATATACACATATATACATATATACACATATATACAACAAGCCACTTGGCAAAAAGGGTCCTTAAACGTCCCTTATCACGTTGCCACAGAACATAATGTGGCGCTATTTATTTTTTAGGTGTTGCACGTATACATATATATATACACAAATAGATATGCATATATATGTATATATACGCATATATATACACATATATATACATATATATACAGTATAACCCTAACCCTAACACATATATAACCCTAGTTTTCGCTATCCGCCTCCACACTCCAACCATCCGTTTCAATACATGCGTAATCTGTTGAATCGCATAAACCGGTGAAATCCGAGTCTGAATCCGAGCTAATGTCGCTATATCCGCCATGTTTATTTGATTGGCGTCACGCAGTGACGTCACAGGAAAATGGACGATGGATATACAGATAGTGAAAATCAGGCACTTTAAAGCCTTTTTTTGGGATATTCCATGATGGGTAAAATTTTGAAAAAAACTTTGAAAAATAAAATAAGCCACTGGGAACTGATTTTTATTGGTTTTAACCCTTTTGAAATTGTGATAATGTTCCCCTTTAATCGCATATATAATTTTTTGTTTAATTGTCAACAGTGTGTGTGACAATTATTGGTACTTTAACTTTAGACAAAAAATACAACTATTTTGTCTTCTAAACTTTATAATGATCTGATCATGCAGCAAGATATTCCAAATATTTTATTATCAAAAAATGAATAACCAAATTAAGGGCGTCCAAAGACAACTTAAATATATATTTTTTTACTTCCAATAAAATTTAGTGTAGGAGCCTTGAGTTTTGGCCGATACACTAGGATATCAGAACAAATCATAGTGCATTTTTGTATTTTTTTGTCATGTAGAATGTCAGAAAACATTTGATGGAGTAACATTTGACAAAAAAGGATATGAAAAACACTGACCTATTTATTATTAACAATATGACAGATTTATGCTGTCTTTAAATTCAAGTAGAGTGGTAATTTTCTTCTTTGACGACACCTAGTGGCCGAATTAATTCATTAAATTATGTAAATGTGCTGCAGAATTGCTTGTATCGGAGCTTACACTAGACACTTTACATGCAAGTTGATATCATTTGATCATGTTTTTTTTTTCTTTGCTGATATCGGACTGATATCATTATCAGATTAGGACACCCCTAAACTAAATATGTTACTCACCTTGACTTATGATTTATCCATTAGTAAAAAAATATAAGAAATATGAGGTGATTACCGAGAATTCCAGACTATAAACCGCTATTTTTTGTTCTACACTTCGAACCTTGTGGCCTATAAGAAGGTGCGCCTAATTTATGGATGTTTCTACGTTGATGGCCGTAATAAAATTAGTTCTCAAAAAACTAAACAAGCAACGTGTTTTATTGTTAGTGCTATGACGCCATATTTTGGTGACTTTGAGTTAGCTCACTGCAGGTGCTGCTGTGTCCTTCCATTTAGTCCTTTCGACCGGAAGTAGAAGTGCTTTTTAGTCTTTTAGCTGTTCATAGCGTTTCTACTCGTATGGATTCTTAATTCGTCACTCCAAGCAACGTTTGTAAGTTTCACAAGATAACAAACTGTTGATACTTACTAAACCATCCCATGTGTGATGACTGTAGGAGTGTTTTCATGCATATGTGTATGTGCTATTATAATGTAATGATGCTTGTGTCGTTAGCATTAGCTAATATGCTAACATGTTTATGAGTGTCTAAATAGTATTGTTACCTTACAATGAGAGAGACAGGTCTGGACTAAAGGCAGGCAGGCCAGCCGAGTACCCGCACTCTTTTACTACGAAGCCACGCTGTAACGTGCAGAATGTGGCTTGGCATAGTCTTGCTGAAATAAGCAGGGGCGTCCATGAAAAAGACGTTGCTTGGATGGCAACATATGTTGCTCCAAAACCTGTATGTACCTTTCAGTATTAATGGTGCCTTTACAGATGTGTAAGTTACCCATGCCTTGGGCACTAATACACCCCCATACCATCACAGATGCTGGCTTTGCGCCTATAACAATCTGGATGATTCTCTTCCTCTTTTGTCCGGAGGACACGACGTCTAGATTTTACAAAAACAATTTGCAATGTGGGCTCGTCAGACCACAGAACACTTTTCCACTTTGCATCACTCCATCTTAGATGAGCTCTGGTCCAGCGAAGCCGGTGGCGTTTTTGGGTGTTGTTGATAAATGGCTTTCACTTTGCATAGTAGAGTTTTAACTTGCACTTACAGATGTAGCGACAAACTATAGTTTCCGACAGTGGTTTTCTGAAGTGTTCCTGAGCCCATGTGGTGATATCCTTTAAACACTGATGTCGGTTTTTGATGCAGTACCGCCTGAAGGATCGAAGGTCACGGGCATTCAATGTTACTTTTCTTTACGTGCAGTGACTTCTCTAGATTCTCTGAACCTTTTGATGATATTACGGGCCAGAGATGGTGAAATCCCTATATTCCTTGCAATAGGTCGTTGAGAAATATTGTCCTTAAACTGTCGACAATTTGCTCACACATTTGTTCACAAATCGGTGACCCTAGCCCCATCCTTGTTTGTGAATTACTTAGCATTTCATGGAAGCTGCTTTTATACCCAATCATGGCAGCCACCTGTTCCCAGTTAGCCTGTTCACCTGTGGGTGTCATGATCTGCTGCTTGGATCATGTGTTATTCTGGTTTTTGTTCGGTTTTATATCACATCTTGTTAGCCTTTGTCTTCCATAGTTCCTGGTGGCACTTCCTGTTTTGTTCTGTTGTCAAAACTACGCATTTGTGTCACCTGCCTTTTGTTTTTGACGCGCACCTGCCTTCTAATTACTGTCCGTATTTAAGCCTGCTTTTTTTGTTTACTCCGTCTCGCATTCTAGTTTCTGTTATGTGCAACAGGTGACGACGCCGTTTCCCAATTGTGGTAAAAAGACTATTTCTTGTACCCTCCCCACGGCGTGGCGCAGTGGGGAGGGTGGCCGGGCGCAACCCGAGGGTCCCTGGTTCAATCCCCACCTAGTACTAACCTCTTCACGTCCGTTGTGTCCTGAGCAAGACACTTCACCCTTGCTCCTGATGGGTGCTGGTTAGCGCCTTGCATGGCAGCTCCCTCCATCAGTGTGTGAATGTGTGTGTGAATGGGTAAATGTGGAAGTAGTGTCAAAGCGCTTTGAGTACCTTGAAGGTAGAAAAGCGCTATACAAGTACAACACATTATTTATTTACTTGTTAGATTCCGCGCTATGTTGTTTTGTTTGTTCCCTAGCTCACATGCTAGCGCTTTTAGTTTTTTTCTAGCTCTGTTCGTTTTGCCTTTAGTGCCTTGTGCAAGTGTTTCTGTTCTTAGTCTGTTTTATAGTATAAATAAATCATCAGTTCTTACCTTCACGCTGTGTCCAGTCCGACTGCATAATAGAGAGAACGAACCCACACCATGATGCCAGCTAAGCGACACAGTGGGATGTTCCCAATAAGTGTTTGCTGAGCATTCCTCAACGTTCTCGGTCTTTTTTGCCACTTGTGCCAGCTTTTTTCAAAAACATCTTGCAGGCATCAAATTCCAAATGAGCTAATATTTGTAAAAAACAACAAAGTTTACCAATTCGAAGGATAAATATCTTGTCTTTGCAGTCTACTCAATTGAATATAGGTTGAAAAGGATTTGCAAATCATTGTATTCTGTTTTTATTTACCATTTACACAAGGTGCCAACTTCACTGGTTTTGGGGTTTGTATAATTAAATCTATCAGTTAAACTTTCTGTATTATTTCTCTTTTAATAAGAAAACTACCAGTAATTGCTGAGATGTGGCGAAAAGGATGGGAATAAATACATTCAGCTTCCTTTCAAACATTTTCATATGTGCATAATACATGTTGGACTTCAAACTTCATTTTGGCACATTGTTGAGAAAGATAAGCATCTGCAAGTGAGCCAATGTTGGTAATAATTTGGTTTTTGTAACCGTTATGATTGGCTCCATGAACAGTGGGTGCATTGATGCCCGGTAAAATGATGTCTCAGCAGGGTGTCCAACACGGCGGGGAGGGGCGTCAAAGATCATTTGAAAGCAATTTCCTGACGACTGAAATGCTGCTAAACTGCCTCCAGAATGAATCCTTTTAAGGGAGACGGCCATCGCATGAAAGCTGGATGCCTTATTATGGGTCCTCTCGGGGTGGAGGTGCTGTAGGCGGCATTTACACTGCAGGCGATATCCAATCCTGATTCATTTTAGATTGTCTTTGACTTCTATTTACACGCATCGACATGTGATCCGTACCACATAGCACTCCTTTTACATTTAATTAAAGTCCTACTGAAACCCACTACTACCGACCACGCAGCCCATACATTCATCCATTTTCTACCGCGTATTCCCTTTTTGGGGTTGCGGGGGGCGCTGGTGCCTATCTCAGCTACAATCGGGCGGAAGGCGGGGTACACCCTGGACAAGTCGCCACCTAATCGCAGGGCCATTCTGCCGATTTCCACCCGGATAACAATATTGAGGGCCTTTAGCATTCTCTATAACCTGTCGTCACGTCCGCATTTCCTCCATACAAACAGCGTGCAGACCCACTCGCATAATATATGCGGCTATTACACACACATAAGTGAATGCAAGGCATACTTGGTCAACAGCCATACAGGTCACACTGAGGGTGGCCGTATAAACAACTTCAACCCTGTTACAAATATGCGCCTCACTGTGAACTCACGCCAAACAAGAATGACAAACACATTTCGGGAGAACATCTGCACTGTAACATAACATAAACATAACAGAACAAATACCCAGAACCCCTTGCAGCATTAACTCTTTCGGGACGCTACAATATATTTTGATATTTACCTCACAAGGCTGCAAAAAGAAAAGAGGCATTAAATATGTATTAAAATTGTATTTGATATGCCATTGATATTTTTTTATTATTATTATTTGAAACTCGATTTTGCATGTCACTATAAAGTTCTATAAGTCTCGCTTGTTCAACGTTCAATGCAAAACTTGTTTGGGTCCCTATTAAAAGGTTCATTTGTCCAACCTTGGCCCGCGGCTTTGTTCAGTTTTAAATTTTGGCCCACTCTGTATTTGAGTTTGACACCCCTGGTCCAAAGTGTGTAACCTCGATGCTTATTTACATTGCATTTGCCAAATACACACTACTGATTAGCATTAGCGATTTTGCGTGGCGATTTCAACGACTCTAAATTTGGGAGTGAAAACTACAGCTAAGATGCACGTTACAATCAAACAGCTGGTGTTTAAAGGCCTACTGAAACCCACTACTACCCACCACGCAGTCTGATAGTTTATATATCAATGATGAAATATTAACATTGCAATACATGCCAGTACGGCCGGTTTAGTTTACTAAATTTGCAATTTTAAATTTCCCGCCGAAGCATCATGCTAAAACGTCGCGGTATGACGACGCGTGCGCGTGACGTCACGCATTGTACAGGACATTTTGTTCCAGCATCGTTCCCAGCTATAAGTCGTCTGTTTCCATTGCATAATTCCACAGTATTCTGGACTACTGTGTGGCTGAATCTTTTGCAATTTGTTCAATGAATAACTGAGACGTCAAAGAAGAAAGCTGTCGGTGGGAAGCGGAGTATTGCGGCCGCCTTTAGCAACACAAACACAGCCGGTGTTTCATTGTTTACATTCCCGAAAGATGACGGTGAAGCTTTACTATGGAACAGAGTGGTCAAGCGAACACGGTTGGATTGGACCACACACACAAAGTACAGTGTATTATGCAGCGATCATTTTGAAAGATCGTGTTTCAAAGAGAGTCCCTTGCGAAGGGCAGAGATGGGTTTGGCCACCACCCGTCGACTGGTGATGAAGAAAGGTGCGGGGCCGACTTTCAGGTTGTACAGGTACGACCATATAATCTCACTAAAACACTAGTAACACAATAAGAAGATTAGGGATTTTCTAGAATTATCCTAGTAAATTTGTCTAATAACATCTGAATCGCTCCCACTGTATAGTGTTTTTTTTTTCCCTAGTCCTTCACTCTCACTTTGCCTTTCACTGCCGTCGTGTCCTTGGGCAAGACACTTTACCCAACTGCTCCCAGTGCCACCCACACTGGTTTAAATGTAAAAATTAGATATTGGGTTTAACTATGTAAAGCGCTTTGAGTCATTGGAGAAAAAGCGCTATATAAGTATAATTCACTTCACTTCAATGTGTCATATCTTTGGGGCGGTATAGCTCGGTTGGTAGAGTGGCCGTGCCAGCAACTTGAGAGTTGCAGGTTCGATTCCCGCATCCGCCAACCTAGTCACTGCCGTTGTGTCCTTGGGCAAGACACTTTACTCACCTGCTCCCAGTGCCACCCACACTGGTTTAAATGTAACTTAGATATTGGGTTTCACCATGTAAAGCGCTTTGAGTCAGTAGAGAAAAGCGCTATATAAATATAATTCACTTCACTTCACTTTCCTCATCCACGAATCTTTCATCCTTGCTCAAATTAATGGGCAAATCGTCGCTTTCTCGGTCCGAATCGCTCTCGCTGCTGGTGGCCATGATTGTACAAAATGTTCAGATGTGAGGAGCTCCACAACCCGTGACGTCACGCGCACATCGTCTGCTACTTCCGGTAAAGGCAAGGCTTTTTTATTAGCGACCAAAAGTTGCGAACTTTATCGTCGATGTTCTCTACTACTAAATCCTTTCAGCAAAAATATGGCAATGTCGCAAAATGATCAAGTATGACACATAGAATGGACCTGCTATCCCCGTTTGAATAAGAACATCTCATTTCAGTAGGCCTTTAAAGGGGATGTTTGCATCTTGCACGGTTACATTTTTCCAACCAAGACATACAAGAAGAACAACACAGGCTGGCTTATTTTTCCATTCGCGGTTTAACAGGATATATATATTTTTTTAAACTTAATATTTGAAAATTACTAATAATATTGAATGAATATTGCTTGTTGGCCCGTTGTTGTCTGGTGCATGTGTACACGCATACAAGTAGTCCCACAGACACAACTAACAATTTGCAGTGATGTTGTTGTTATAATAAATATAAATTCAATGACAGCTAACATTAGGGGCTAAACTTTGCCAAATTGTTATCAATATCTGCCAACACACGGAGCGAATTCATTTTATGTGGGGCGTAAGTTACATGCTAAAAGCTGTATGCGGGCGGGATATAATAATTACTACACTTTGAAAAGGTTTTTTTTTTTTTTTTTAAAGTATCAGTAGAATGGAAAAACAAGTTGCTTCTATTTTGAAGCAACTATCATATATATATGTATATATATATATATATATATATATATATATATATATATGACTTGATGACACCAAAGACTTCCAAAGTTTGCTAACAAATATGAGATATATATATATATATATACATATACATATATATATATATATACATACATATATATATATATATATATATATATATATATATATATATATATATATATATATATATACATACATACATATATACATACATATATATATATATATATATATACATACATACATATATACATACATATATATATATATATATGTATATATATATATATATATATATATATATATATGTATATTAGCGGTGTAACGTACACAAAAATTTTGGTTCGGTACGTACCTCAGTTTAGAGGTACGTATTCGGTACAGTAAGAAAACATCAAAATATAAAATGATAAACGAACAGAGCTAGAAAAAACTAAAAGCGCTAGCATGGGAGCTAGGGAACAAACAAAACAACATACCGCGGAATCTAACAAGTAAATAAATAATGGGTTGTACTTGTATAGCGCTTTTCTACCTTCAAAGTACTCAAAGCGCTTTGACACTACTTCCACATTTACCCATTCACACACACATTCACACACTGATGGAGGGAGCTGCCATGCAAGGCGCCAACCAGCACCCATCAGGAGCAAGGGTGAAGTGTCTTGCTCAAGGACACAACGGATGTGACGAGGTTGGTACTAGGTTGGGATTGAACCACGGATCCTCGTGTTGCGCACGGCCACTCTTCCACCGCGCCACAGTATTTATTTACAAAATTTGCAAAATCTTACACCAAAAATATTTTTCTTAGTGGAATATTTGATGTGAAGTAATGGGAACCTTTGATAGGTCAATAATTCAGAACAACATTGATTTTGATTCAATATTTTGTTTTGAGCAATGACAGTTTGAAAGAAAAAAAAAAACAGCTTTGTTTTATTAGTCACCGTTGCAACTTTTTCTAAAATACATTTAGCCTTTAAGCTTTTTTTATTTCACTTTTGTTTATGTTTTTATTTATTTTAATAGTGATTTTAGAATGTGCCGTGGGCCTTTAAAACATTAGCTGTGGGCAGCAAATGGCTGCCATGGCACACTTTTGACACCCCTGCTATAGATAATAAAAAATAAAATCTGATAAACCTATGGGTAAAAAGCAGAGCTTGGCGACGCATGCATGTTTATCATAACTCTCTTGCTCTTTCCGTCACTGCCCCTCCCTCACGAATGCTGCTGCGTGCATAATTTGTTATGTTTTCAACCCCTTCTTAACCCTGAACGTACATTGAAAATACACGCAACCCTAACTTAAAATGCCGGACATTTGAGGCGTTTAAGAAACTCCACCCGGACAGTCCCGCAAAGGAGGACATATCCGGTGAAAAGAAGAGGTATGGTCAGTCTATCGTAACCCGGTCGCTGCTAGCATGCCGTGTGTTGTGCCTCGGAGTGCATTGTTTACACTATGTGCGGTACGCAACTTAATATGTCCGTGTGGAAATTCGTTCGGTAGACCTCCGAACCGAACCGAACCGAAACCCTGTACTGAAACGGTTCAATACAAATACATACATATATATATATATATATATATATTTTTTTTTTTAATGACACCAAAAAGACTTCTACGTTGAAGTACAACTGTAATGTATATGAAGTGCAATTGCTATTGTTGTCAAAATATCAGGTCGATATTGTGTTGTTGTGTGACGGCCACACATATAGTTAATGCAGAGCAGAGAAATGAGGAGCAACTGAAAGATTCATCAGGTGTGCACGGAATGCTGTAATCCCGACATGAATATTTCAACAACAATCCTGATAACGGGACGAGACACAAGAAACGTGAGTCTATAATTTATAAAGCGAGGCAACGTTCAGCCTCCGATTGACTGATTGTTGAGGAAAACCAAGCCCCAAAAAAAAAAGACTAAAAATAAATAAACAAGGACCCAAACTCATTCAAAAACTAAATGTGTGTATTGTTTGGGAGCTCTATTTCTTTTCTGAGCCTTAAAAACAGATCAATTCTGAAATATGAGTTGTTTCCTGTACCTCAGAGCACTTACTAATCGTCCAATCAGATTGTGCCTTTGCTGCTCACACCAGGGGGTATAGTCACATGATCCCAGTGGACCTCTCTGATATGACCATGCAAACAGCACGCAGCTATCACCGTCTCGCTACAAATTTAGACCCATTCAAATTAAAAATGTCTGCTATGTTGGATATGATTTTTTGTACACATTTTTCACTACAAAACCCAAAACCAGTGAAGCTGGCACGTTGTGTTAATGGTCAATAAAAACAGAATACAATGATTTGCAAATCCTTTTCAACCTATACTTCAATCAATCAATCAATGTTTACTTATATAGCCCTAAATCACTAGTGTCTCAAAGGGCTGCACAAACCACTATGACATCCTCGGTAGGCCCACATAAGGGCAAGGAAAACTCACACCCAGTGGGACATCGGTGACAACAATGACCCAGTGGGACGTCGGTGACAATGATGACTATGAGAACCTTGGAGAGGAGGAAAGCAATGGATGTCGAGCGGGTCTAACATGATACTGTGAAAGTTCAATCCACAATGGATCCAACACAGTCGCGAGAGTCCAGTCCAAAGCGGATCCAACACAGCAGCGAGAGTCCCGTTCATAGCGGAGCCAGCAGGAAACCATCCCAAGCGGAGGCGGATCAGAAGCGCAGAGATGTCCCCAGCCGAAACACAGGCAAGCAGTACATGGCCACCGGATCGGACCGGACCCTCTCCACAAGGGAGAGTGGGACATAGGAGAAAAAGAAAAGAAACGGCAGATCAACTGGTCTAAAAAGGGAGTCTATTTAAAGGCTAGAGTATACAAATGAGTTTTAAGGTGAGACTTAAATGCTTCTACTGAGGTGGCATCTCGAACTGTTACCGGGAGGGCATTCCAGAGTACTGGAGCCCGAACGGAAAACGCTCTATAGCCCGCTTAACTGAATAGACAGGGGGTCGGCGAGACGCTTGGGGCTCTTTAGCGCCGCAATAGTGGCTCTCTGGAGCTTTTTCAAAAACGTATGAAAAATGGAAAAAAATTAGGGGAAAAAAATATATTTTTTGTTTTAACCTTCCTCTTGTGTTAGCTTTCTGTTACCATCTCTTATGTTCACGGGTCGGTTTTGACCCATGTCTTAAATCAGCTGTAAAATACACTAAAAACAATTATCTATCATCCAATTTGTTTCTCATCTCTTGGTTACCTCGTTAGGTTTCCTTATCCATGAAAATATTGGTTGTAATATTTTTGGTGTGGGCCATTGGGCCTTTTTTTTGTCACTACACCCTCGATTTCAATTGAAAAAAATGGTAAAACGAATCTCAAGAGAATCGTATAAATAAAAAAAAAAGGTTGTTGTGTTACCTGACCATTACTGAGGGGTATTAGAACACATCTCTTAAATACATTTGCTTTATTTATTTTTTCATTTTAATAATTTTAACATAGTAAAAACTCTATACTGAATTGACCTCAAATGTCTGGACATTTTAGTTTTTAAATGCATAAAATAACCACATACATTTTGTTTGTTTTTGTACAGGATAACAAGGTAAAATGAGAATCCACTAAAGCTCACATGATTGGGAGAGGAGCTGGCCGTCAGTGTGTTCAGTTTTGGCTGTACTTATTGCTTTATAGTCTTATTTTTATAACTGGGTCGAAACCGACCCTAACAACACCAAGGTCATGATTTCAACCAGAGCATTTTATAATTTAGTGAACCAAAAAAAACAAGTTTTATTTTGTTGAAATAGAGGTTCCTGACAAAGTCAAAAAGCCTTGATGCATAAAAATACATTTATGTGGTTCTTTTATGCATTTAAAAACTAAAACAAGACGAAGGTTAATATGGTTTCTGTAGGAGGACAAACTTGAAACAAACGTCCCTAAGTGCTATAAAGCACACTGTTTGGATTAAACATGCTTCACTGATTCAAGTATTTTGCGAGCGCCGTTTTGTCCTACTAATTTTGGCGGTCTTTGAACTCACCGTGGTTTGTTTACATGTACAACTTTCTCCGACTTTCTAGGACGTGATTTATGCCACTTCTTTTTCTGTCTCATGTTGTCAACCAGACTTTTAAAGGCCTACTGAAATGAGATTTTCTTATTTAAACGGGGATAGCAGGTCCATTCTATGTGTCATACTTGATCATTTCGCTATGTTGCCATATTTTTGCTGAAAGGAATTAGTAGAGAACATCCACGATAAAGTTCGCAACTGCCTCTACCGGAAGTTGCAGACGATGACGTCATATGTTGACGGCTCCTCACATCCTCACATTGTTTTTACTGGGAGCCTCCAACAAAAAGAGCTATTCGGACTGAGAAAACGACAATTTCCCCATTAATTTGAGCGAGGATGAAAGATTCGTGTTTGAGGATATTGATAGTGACTCGAACCAAGTCCGAGTCCATGGTTCTCGCCCGGAAAAGGGTGGAATGCCATCTCCGAGTTGGGGAGGAGACCCTGCCCCAAGTGGAGGAGTGCGGCGTCTTCAGTAATGCGGACGTTGTACCGATCCGTTGTGGTGAAGAAGGAGCTGAGCCGGAAGGCAAAGCTCTCAATTTACCGGTCGATCTACGTTCCCATCCTCACCTATGGTCATGAGCTTTGGGTCATGACCGAAAGGATAAGATCACGGGTACAAGCGGCCGAAATGAGTTTCCTCCGCCGTGTGGCGGGGCTCTCCCTTAGAGATAGGGTGAGAAGCTCTGCCATCCGGGAGGAACTCAAAGTAAAGCCGCTGCTCCTCCACATCGAGAGGAGCCAGATGAGATGGTTCGGGCATCTGGTCAGGATGCCACCCGAACGCCTCCCTAGGGAGGTGTTTAGGGCACGTCCAACCGGTAGGAGACCACGGGGAAGACCCAGGACACGTTGGGAAGACTATGTCTCCCGGCTGGCCTGGGAACGCCTCGGGATCCCCCGGGAAGAGCTAGACGAAGTGGCTGGGGAGAGGGAAGTCTGGGTTTCCCTGCTTAGGCTGTTGCCCCCGCGACCCGACCTCGGATAAGCGGAAGAAGATGGATGGATGGATGGATGGATGGATGGATGGGCTAGAAAAAAAAAAAACGCGATTGCATTGGGACGGATTCAGATGATTTTAGACACATTTACTAGGATAATTCTGGGAAATCCCTTATCTTTCTATTGTGTTGCTAGTGTTTTAGTGAGTTTAACAGAACCTGATAGTCGGAGGGGTGTGTCCACGGGTGTCTTGACGCCAGTGTCTCAGGGAAGTCGACGGCAGCTTTATGGATCGCACAAGCTCAGCTGATTTCCGGTAAGAAGCGGCTTTTTACCACAATTTTCTCACCGAAACCTGCTGGTTGACATTCGGTCGGGATCCATGTTCGCTGTGATCCATAGTAAAGTTTCACCTCCGTGAATTTTAAACAAGGAATCTCCGTGTGTTTTTGTGGCCAAAGGCTAAAGCTTCCCAACTCCATCTTTCTACTTTGACTTTTCCATTATTAATTGAACAAATTGCAAAGGATTCAGCAACACAGATGTCCAAAATACTGTGTAATTATGCCGTTTAAGCAGACGACTTTTAGCTGTGTGTGTGCGCAATAGTCCGTGATGTCACGCGTACACGTCATCATTACGCGACGTTTTAGTAAATTTAGTAAACTAAAAAGGCCGTATTGGCATGTGTTGCAATGTTAATATTTCATCATTGATATATAAACTATCAGACTGCGTGGTCGGTAGTAGTGGGTTTCAGTAGGCCTTTAATGTTGTGCGTGAATATAAAAAGGTGAGTTTTGTTAATGTTATTGACTTGTGTGGAATGCTAATCGGGCATATTTGCATACTGTGCAAGCTAATCGATGCTAACATGCTATTTAAGCTAGCTATATGTACACATTGCATCATTATGCCTCATTTGTAGCTATAGTTGAGCTCATTTAGTTTCCTTTAATTAATTAAATTTATATCTCATGACACACTATCTGTATGTAACATGGCTTTTAAATTTGTTTTGCGGCTCCAGACAGATTTGTTTTTGTATTTTTGGTCCAATATGGCTCTTGCAACATTTTGGGTTGCCGACCCCTGGAATAGACCGCACAGACAAGATACTTAACGTTCCAACTGGAAAACTTTTGTTATTTTTTGCAGATATTAGCTCATTTGGAATTTGATGCCTGCAACATGTTTCAAAAAAGCTGGCACAAGTGGCAAAAAAGACTGAAAAAAGTTGAGGCGTGCTCATCAAACACTTATTTTGGAACATCTCATAGGTGAACAGGCTATTTGGGAACAGGCGGGTGCCATGATTGGGTATCCAAGCAGCTTCCATGAAATGCTCAGTTATTCACAAACAAGTGTATACGTAAATGTTGTGTGTGTATATATATATATATATATATATATATATATATATATATATGGGCTTCACGGTGGCAGAGGGTTTAGTGCATCTGCCTCACAATACGAAGTTCCTGCAGTCCTGGGTTCAAATCCAGGCTCGGGATCTTTCTGTGTGGAGTTTGCATGTCCTCCCCGTGAATGCGTGGGTTCCCTCCGGGTACTCCGGCTTCCTCCCACTTCCAAAGACATGCACCTGGGGATAAGTTGATTGGCAACACTAAATTGGCCCTAGTGTGTGAATGTGAGTGTGAATGTTGTCTGTCTATCTGTGTTGGCCCTGCGATGAGGTGGCGACTTGTCCAGGGTGTACCCCGCCTTCCGCCCGATTGTAGCTGAGATAGGCGCCAGCGACCCCAAAAGGGAATAAGCGGTAGGAAATGGATGGATGGATAGCTCATTTGGAATTTGATGCCTGCAACATGTTTCAAAAAAGCTGGCACAAGTGGCAAAAAAGACTGAAAAAGTTGAGGCATGCTCATCAAACACTTATTTTGGAACATCCCACAGGTGAACAGGCTATTTGGGAACAGGCGGGTGCCATGATTGGGTATCCAAGCAGCTTCCATGAAATGCTCAGTTATTCACAAACAAGTGTATATGTAAATGTTGTGTATATATATATATATATATATATATATATATACACACACTTTTTTTTAACCCAATGCGGCCCCACGAGTCAAAAAGTTTGAGGACCTCTGTCCAAAATGATTGGTCAAAAGCCCTTCATATTTCATATTTGAAAATGCCTAATTTATGACCAGAAAATTGTAGGAAATGCTTGAAAAAAAAAATCAGCGATGTGGTGAAGCTGCAGTATTTTAAGCGTGTCGTGGTTGTAACAGTATTTAAAATCAAGTCGTGGACTCAAACATGTAAACCACATCTTTTGACTAATCAAACTTTTTGAAAAAATAGTTGATGAATGGTTATTTGCAGCTCGAGTAATTGCTATGATATGCTGTGATACATTTGCATCTCAGCCCTCAATCGCTCCTTTCATGTCATCCGAGCCTCTTTAGCCTTCCTCTGCAACATCTAAGGGAATTGCAAAAAGAAAAAGAAGAAACACTGCACTGCTTGTCTGGAACTATTTGCAATTTTAATGTTAGACTTTGGAAACTGTTAGTCGCTGACAAGAGTCGAAAAAAAAGAAAAAAAAAAGAAAAGCTTCATTAAAAGGCGGAAAAAACAGCAACTTTTATGCAGTATGAGGATTATGTTTCATATTTTGAGAGACATATGTGGACATCAAAACCGCACCAAAGGAGGCTTGGAAGCGTCCTGGAGGATGTGGCGATGTCATACACTTCTCAGCTTGATGGGTTACGACTGTCAGCGTGCCGCTGATCTGAGGGGCTTTTCATCCCCGCCGGGACCCTCCCGGTTCTCCTGCATGTTAATGTGTTTACACGTGGAACCGCATGTGATAAGAATAAAAACATGCATACTGTGCAACTGCGTGTACATCAGGGGTGTCGAACGTACGGCCCGCGGGCCGGATCAGGCTCGAAAACAGGTTTTATCCGACTTTCGAGATGAGTTTGCTACGTATAAAAATGAGCCGATATTTTGGAATGAAAGAAACTGCTGTTCTAAATGTGTCCACTAGATGTCACAATAGCAATTCTTTGCATCTTTGTAGATCAGGCCTGGGCAATTATTTTGACTCGGTGACAAAATTTAGAGACAACAGTGTGTCTGGGGGCCGAAATATCTAGTTTTAGGAACACTAATAAAAAAAACTCACTCTAATGTCTGATTGAATGCTAAAAATGTTTAAAAAACGGAATGGAATTTTAAATTCGTTTACTGAATGAGACACCCAGAATGTACATGAAAATAAAGAATGTGGGATTTAAAATATTAACTATGAACGATAAAAGACTGAATATTGACAACGTAAGTGTCACGTGGGATGCGCGTTTTATTCAAACCCAGGATGCAAAGCACCAGTAGGACAGGATTTGCAGGTAAGGGCTTGATTTAATACAAAAAATATAACCACACTGGTACAAAATGGACAGAAATAAGCAAAAGAAAACGCGTGCCGAACGCACGGGAATCTAAAGCTAAAACTTAGCACGGAGTCGAGAAGTCCAAGGGCAACGTGCCGAGCGCACGGGAAGCTAAGGAGATACTTAGCACAGAGACAAGACTTAGGAACCTTCCACGTGAGTGTTGCGTACCGCAAACAAAAGACCAAGATCGAACGAAGGGAGAAGGCAGGCTTAAATAAGGAAGTAATCAATAAAAGGGCGGTAGGGCGGTTTAGCTCGGTTAGTAGAGTGGCCGTGCCAGCAACTTGAGGGTTGCAGGTTCGATTCCCGCTTCCGCCATCCTAGTCACTGCCGTTGTGTCCTTGGGCAAGACACTTTACCCACCTGCTCCCAGTGCCACCCACACTGGTTTGAATGTAACTTAGATATTGGGTTTCACTATGTAAAGCGCTTTGAGTCACTAGAGAAAAAGCGCTATATAAATATAATTAACTAACTAAAAAAATAATTAACTAAAAACAGGTGCGCGTCAGGAAGCAAGTCACATGTGGAACAAATCCGAAACTATGGTAACAGAACAAAACAAGGAAGTGCAACCAGGAACCGAAAGAGTCCAAGACAAACAGAAAACACAAAAGGACTCAAAAACCAAAATCAAAGTGTGATCCGGGCAGCGGGTCACAACAATATGAACGTCACCTACCCTCTCCATCGACATATTTTACAATCGAGCGAAACGCGACAAAAAAGCAACAAACACCACAAAATATGAACGCAAAGGGTAAAAAAAAACAAAAAACACCTTCAATCTGATATATCACTAAGCTTTAGAAATTTGTTTTGAAAATCTCCTTCCGCGTCTGTCCCTTACACCCACATTTCAGGCTGACACTGTGGAAACGTAGACGACCATCCATCCATCTTCTTCCGCTTATCCGAGGTCGGGTCGCGGGGGCAACAGCCTAAGCAGGGAAACCCAGACTTTCCTCTCCCCAGCCACTTCGTCTAGCTCTTCCCGGGGGATCCCGAGGCGTTCCCAGGCCAGCCGGGAGACATAGTCTTCCCAACGTGTCCTGGGTCTTCCCCGTGACCTCCTACCGGTTGGACGTGCCCTAAACACCTCCCCAGGGAGGCGTTCGGGTGGCATCCTGACCAGATGCCCGAACCACCTCATCTGGCTCCTCTCGATGTTGAGGAGCAGCGGCTTTACTTTGAGTTCCTCCCGGACGGCAGAGCTTCTCACCCTATCTCTAAGGGAGAGCCCCGCCACACGGCGGAGGAAACTCATTTCGGCCGCTTGTACCCGTGATCTTATCCTTTCGGTCATGACCCAAAGCTCGTGACCATAGGTGAGGATGGGAATGTAGATCGACCGGTAAATTGAGAGCTTTGCCTTCCGGCTCAGCTCCTTCTTCACCACAACGGATCGGTACAACGTCCGCATTACTGAAGACGCCGCACCGATCCGCCTGTCGATCTCACGATCCACTCTTCCCTCACTCGTGAACAAGACTCCTAGGTACTTGAACTCCTCCACTTGGGGCAGGGTCTCCTCCCCAACCCGGAGACGGCATTCCACCCTTTTCCGGGCGAGAACCATGGACTCGGACTTGGAGGTGCTGATTCTCATTCCGGTCGCTTCACACTCGGCTGCAAACCGATCCAGCGAGAGCTGAAGATCCCGGTCAGATGAAGCCATCAGGACCACATCATCTGCAAAAAGCAGAGACCTAATCCTGCGGTCACCAAACCGGAACCCCTCAACGCCTTGACTGCGCCTAGAAATTCTGTCCATAAAAGTTATGAACAGAATCGGTGACAAAGGACAGCCTTTAGTAGTAACTAATTAAATTACCATAGTAACTAGTATATCATGCAAAAGTGCAGATTCCCACCAATGAAATACTTAGTATAGTTGAAGACTTACAGTCATTTGAAAACATGACTGCACATCATAATGGCAGCTACACTTTCCATCTTAAACATCTAAAAAAATATTTGGGAATGTCCGGTGGGCCAGATTGAAAAGCTTAATGGGCCGCATGTGGCCCCCGGGCCTTAATTTGCCCAGGTCTACATATGTAAAAAATAAAAATAAACCACATGATGTTAGTGCACCAGTCGAGGAAAACTAGCAAACTACATAAATAACATACTGTGATAAAATGTTGATGATATTTTTTTGTATGGAAAAATGAACACCAATGACTTGACTGATGAACATGAACACAATATTTATTCAGAAAGTAAAAATAATGACAAATAAAGATATAATACTATTAATCGCAACATAAGTGTAAAAAAAAACCCAACAACATTATGATTTGTACATTTCCAGAATGTGCTTGTTCTATTTTTAAATAAAGAAAACAATCTGAAGTTGTCTTTATTTTAAAGTTATCGTGCCGTGGTTTTATAAGTCCGGCCCACCTGGGAGTAGATTATTCTCTATGTGGCCCCCGATCTAAAATGAGTTTGACACACCTGGTGTACAGTGGGGCAAAAAAGTATTTAGTCAGCCACCGATTGTGCAAGTTCTCCCACTGAGCTGAAGACATGCACTTCTTTGGTAAAGTTTAACCTTCGTCTTGTGTTAGGGTCGGCACTGACCCGTTTTAGTTTTTAAATGCATAAAAACACCACATACATTTATTTTTTTGCATCAAAGCTTTTTGACTTTGTCAGGAACCTCTTTGTCAACAAAATAAAACATTTTAATTTTTTTCACTAAATTATAAAATGCTCTGGTAGAAATTATGCCCTTGGTGTTGTTAGGGTCGGTTTCGACCCGGTTATAAAAATAAGATGATAAAGCAATGATAAGAGCCAAAACTTAACACACTGACAGCCAGCTCCTCTCCCAATCATGTGAGCTTTAGTGGATTCTCATTTTACCTTGTTATCCTGTACAAAAACAAACAAAAGACGGACACTAAAAGTGTCACTTTTTGCCACTCTGATTTTGTTTTTTTATTAGTTTTGGAACTAGTAATCTATTTCTCTTGGTTTCATTTGCTTGATTGGTTGTTGTTGGATTTCTGTTGCTGAAGAAAATACTTTTTAGCCTTTTTCTTGAAGTAAATATATATGGGTCGAAATTGACCCGTAACACCATAGATGTTACTATAGTTAAAATTCTTAAAATGAAAAAATAAACAAAACACATTTATTTAAGAGATGTGTTCTAATACCCCTTAGTAATAGTTAGGTAACACACCATTTTTTTATTTATATGATTCTCTTGAGGTTCGTTTTACCATTTTTAAAAATTGAAATGGAGGGGTATACTGACAAAAAAAAAGGCCCAATGGCCCAAACCAAAAATATTAAAACCAATATTTTCAAGGATAAGGAAGCCTAACGAGGTAACCAAGAGATGAGAAACAAATTGGATGATAGATAATTGTTTTTAGTGTATTTTACAGCTGATTTAAAACATGGGTCAAAACCGACCCGTTAACATAAGAGATGGTAACAGAAAGCTAACACAAGAGGAAGGTTAAGAAAAGATTGAAAGGTGAAATAATTGAAAATTATAAGATATAGTAGCAATTACTTTCATCCCATTGATTTTTTTTTTTTTTTCTAACGATGTTCCAGGCAATCTAATCTTCAGTGAAGGTACAGGATAGGCAAATATAAGCTTAGGCTTCAGCCTATTCCTTTTTTGGTAATTATTTTTCTTTTCTTTCGTGTGTAAATGTGTGTAATTGTTTACGTATAACATGCACTGTATAACTGATCACACACAATGGTTGATTGATTTGATTGATTATATGACCGAAATAAACTTATTTCATTCATTCATTCATTCATTCACTTAAAATGATAACAGAGGTCTGTAATGTTCATCATAGGTACACTTCAACTGTGAGGGACAGAATGTGAAAGAAAAAAAAATCATGGAATTCACATTGTAGGAGTTTTAAAGAATTTATTTGTAAATTATGGTGGAAAATAAGTATTTGGTCAACCATTCAAAGCTCTCATTGATGGAAGTGTCATGATCCACGTCTTGGATCAGGACATAATCTGGTTTTGGTTCTGTTTATCACATTCTGTCCAGTATTTGTCTTCCTCAGTTCTTTGTGGCACTTCCTGGTTTTAATTCTGTTGTCATAGTTACTCATTTAGTGTCACCTGTCTCTGCTTTGATCACGCGCACCTGCCCTTGATTATTTATCCCCTATATATGCCCGCCTCTGTTTGACATTCAGTCTTGGACTCTTGCTTGCTGCATGCAACAGCTGACGCCGCTCTTCTAGCATTGTGGTAAATCTCTACTTTTGTATTCTTGTTAGCTTCTATGCTATTTTGTTTGTTTGTGTCCCTAGCTTCCACGCTAGCGCCCTTTGTTCTTTCTAGCTCCCAAGCTAGTTCTGTTGGTTTTTGGTTAGTGCATTTGTGCAAGTGTTTTTGTTCTTAGTTTGTTTTATTATATAAATAAATTCTTATCCCTACCCTCACGCTGTGTTCCATCTTCCGCTGCACCCACGAGAGAACAACTCGTCACCACAATGCCACCGAGACGTCACAGGAAGGAGGTTTTGGCTCAAAATCTCATGATACATGGCCCCATTCATTCTTTCCTTAACACGGATCAATCGTCCTGTCCCCTTAGCAAAAAAAAAAAAACAGCTCCAAAGCATGATGTTTCCACCCCCATGCTTCACAGTAGGTATGGTGTTCTTGGGATGCAACTCAGTATTCTTCTTCCTCCAAACACGACGGGTTGAGTTTATACCAAAAAGTTCCATTTTGGTTTCATCTGACATTCTCCCAATCCTCTGCTGTATCATCCATGTATCCTTTTTGGTATAAACTCAACTCTTCGTGTTTGGAGGAAAAAGAATACTGAGTTGCATCCCAAGAACACCCGACCTACTGTGAAGCATGGGGGTGGAAACATCATGCTTTGGAGCTGTTTTTCTGCTAAGGGGACAGGACGATTGATCCGGGTTAAGGAAAGAATGAATGGGGCCATGTATTGTGAGATTTTGAGCCAAAACCTCCTTCCATCAGTGAGAGTTTTGAATGGTTGACCAGATATTTATTTTCCACCATAATTTACAAATAAATTCTTTAAAATTCCTACAATGTGAATTCCTGGATTTTTTTTTCACATTCTGTCTCTCACAGTTGAAGTGTACCTATGAGTAAAATAACAGACCTCTGTCATCATTTTAAGTGGGAGAACTTGCACAATCGGTGACTGACTAAATACTTTTTTGCCCCACTGTACATGCTATTGTATGCACTCTTTCCTTATTTACATATGAGACATACGGACTATCTGTGTCCTGTTTCAAACACGTCTTCCAGAACACGCTGTCGCCGGATGAGGGAAACAACTAGTTAAAAAAAAAAAGTATGAGCGCAGTAATTCTCCCTACTTGGACTAAAACTTGGAATAAAACTTCCTCAGCCTCGTAAAGCGTGTTTACCCCCAGGACGGCTGTAAAATCTTTACGACCTCTCCTCGACAGCCTCTTTCAGAGCAGTCTGGATCACTCGGAGAGATAGTGTGTGTATAGAATGAAAATAAAACCGACCTCCGCTCCATGCGGCGCAATCGGACGTGGCTGATTTGCTGACCAAGTGATTGAACTGTTAAAACATTTATGCGCGGCGGCCGCATGCTTGCAATCAAAGATCACCGGCGGGGAAAAAAAAAATGCTGCATAATTACGACTTTCATAAAGCCAACGCATTATTCTTTTCCCAGTTTTACCTTGAAAGTAGCCTAGTTTTTAAGGTGTACACTAGGGTTGTACGGTATACCGGTATTAGTATGGTACCGCGACACTAATGAATCATATTCCGTACTATACCGCCTCTGAAAAATACCAAATATGAAAAGCACTACACACCGTAGCTCACTGGCGTCAAAATGTAAACAAACGCCATGGGTGGATCTACACCTGACTTCCACTGTAATGATACCAAGTACAGGAGCGTATCTGGTCGACACTGGTATGATTACGTTGATATTTTTTGGCATCACTGCATCACTACATCTTCTTTTGTCTTTAAAGAAATCTATATTATGTTTATAAACTCAGGAAATATGTCCCTGCACACATGACCAATGTATGATCCTGTAATGACTTGGTATTGGAGTGATAACCAAACTTGATACCAAAAAGTATCAAACAACAGAAGAATAAGTGATTATTACATTTTAACTGAAGTGTAGATAGAACATGTTAAAAGAGAAAGTAAACAGATATTAACAGTGAATGAACAAGTAGATTAATAATTTTTTGTACCACTTGTTCTTAATAATTTTGACAAAATAAATGTGTGTGCATATATATATATATATATATATATATATATATACATATATACATATATATAAATATAAAAATATATACATATATATATATATAAATATATACATATATACATATATATACACATATACATCTACACATACATACATACATATATATATGTGAATTATATTTATATAGCGCTTTTCTCTAGTGACTCAAAGCGCTTTACATAGTGATACCCAATATCTAAGTTACATTTAAACCAGTGTGGGTGGCACTGGGAGCAGGTGGGTAAAGTGTCTTGCCCAAGGACACAACGGCAGTGACTAGGATGGCGGAAGCGGGAATCGAACCTGCAACCCTCAAGTTGCTGGCACGGCCACTCTACCAACCGAGCTATACCGCCCCACATACATATATACATATATGAATATACATACATATATACATATACATACGTACATATATACATATACATACGTACATATATACATATACATACATAGATATATACATATATATATATATATATATATATATATATATATATATATATATATATATATATATATATATATATATACTGTATGTGTTCTCAGATTCACCGACTAACGGTCCCGGTGAGTATCCAATCACAAGACGCGTAAATGTAGCGTTCAATGCTAGAAAGCCAGCTAGAAGGCCTTACTGACAACAACTGGTGGTATGATTGGATATCGCAATTATCTATCAACTGTATGTGCCCGTTCACTTGCAGTGCACAGATGCCCACATTGTTTATTCTGAAGGCCTCGGGCAGATTTGGTACAGCATGGCAACATAAGCTGGCTGAATTCTGATTGGATACAAACTAAAACTAAAAACAACAGCACTGGAAAGAGCATAATATAACATGAAGAGAACATGAAGTTAAAGTTAAAGTACCAATGATTGTCACACACACACACACACACACACACACACACACACACATACACACACACACACACACACACACACACACACACACACACACACACACACACACACACACACACACACACACTAGGTGTGGTGAAATTTGTCCTCTGCGTTTGACCCATCCCCTTGTTCAACCCCTAGGGAGGTGAGGGGAGCAGTGAGCAGCAGCGGTGGCCGCGCCCGGGAATCATTTTTGGTGATTCAACCCCCAATTCCAACCCTTGATGTTGAGTGCCAAGCAGGGAGGTAATGGGTCCTGTTTTTTTAGTCTTTGGTATGACTCTGCCGGGGTTTGAACTCACAACCTACTGATCTCAGGGCGGACACTCTAACCCAGTGGTTCTTAACCTTGTTGGAGGTACCGAACCCCACCACTTTCATATTGGCATTTCCAGAGCACTTCTTTAGTGAAAAACACCATTTATTTTTTTTTCAAATTCAAGACGAAGTTATCTGTTTTTTTTTACTGGTGCACAAAATGAACTTTGCATTTACATTACCTTGTTCAAAGAACCAAAACGAACACAACAAATTACACACCCGCAAATCAGATGGAAAATAAGAGGGAACATTGTTTGGGGGTATCCATAATACGCCGAGAGGGAGAAGTTTGTATTTACACGATGAGTCAATCAAGCATCCATCCATCCATTTTCTACCGCTTATTCCCTTTTGGGGTCGCGGGGGGCGCTGGCGCCTATCTCAGCTACAATCGGGCGGAAGGCGGGGTACACCCTGGACAAGTCGCCACCTCATCACAGGGCCAACACAGATAGACAGACAACAGTCACACTCACATTCACACACTAGGGCCAATTTAGTGTTGCCAATCAACCTATCCCCAGGTGCATGTCTTTGGAAGTGGGAGGAAGCCGGAGTACCCGGAGGGAACCCACGCATTCACGGGGAGAACATGCAAACTCCACACAGAAAGATCCCGAGCCTGGTTTTGAACCCAGGACTCCAGGACCTCCGTATTGTGAGGCAGACGCACTAACCCCTCTGCCACCGTGAAGCCCCTCAATCAAGCAATCAATGTTTATTTATATAGTCCAAAATCACAAATGTCTCAAAGGGCTGCACAAACCACAACGACATCCTCGGTAGAGCCCACATAAGGGCAAGGAAAAACTCACCCCAGTGGGACATCGACAATGATGAACAAGAAAGTTTGATCACATTACGCCTGTACTGGCTCACCTGCACTGGCTTCCTGTGCACTTAAGATGTGACTTTAAGGTTTTACTACTTACGTATAAAATACTACACGGTCTAGCTCCATCCTATCTTGCCGATTGTATTGTACCATATGTCCCGGCAAGAAATCTGCGTTCAAAAGACTCCGGCTTATTAGTGATTCCTAGAGCCCAAAAAAAGTCTGCGGGCTATAGAGCGTTTTCCGTTCGGGCTCCAGTACTCTGGAATGCCCTCCCGGTAACAGTTCGAGATGCTACCTCAGTAGAAGCATTTAAGTCTCACCTTAAAACTCATCTGTATACTCTAGCCTTTAAATAGACCTCCTTTTTAGACCAGTTGATCTGCCGCTTCTTTTCTTTCTCCTATGTCCCCCCCCTCCCTTGTGGAGGGGGTCCGGTCCGATGACCATGGATGAAGTACTGGCTGTCCAGAGTCGAGACCCAGGATGGACCACTCGTCGGGACCCAGGATGGACCGCTCGCCTGTATCGATTGGGGACATCTCTACGCTGCTGATCCGCCTCCGCTTGAGATGGTCTCCTGTGGACGGGACTCTCGCTGCTGTCTTGGAACCGCTTGGACTGAACTCTCGCGGCTGTGTTGGAGCCACTATGGATTGAACTTTCACAGTATCATGTTGGACCCGCTCGACATCCATTGCTTTCGGTCCCCAAAAGGGACATGAAAGCAATGATATTGTGAAAGTCCAATCTATAGTGCAGGGTTCTCAAACAAGCGATGTTATTTTGCGGCCCGCACCTTAATATAAAAATGTAATGTAGGTTCGGCCCGGGAGTTTTATATGAATAGCGCTTCACAGCGTCATACTTGTATACCCTCAATTTTTCCGGGAGACTCCCAATTTTCAGTGCCCCTCCAGGGGTTGTTATTCTCCCGAACTTCACCCATACAACAATATTAAGGGGGCGCCGTGGAGGCACTGCCTTTAGCGTCCTATATTACTTGTACAAACAGCGAGCCAGCCCAGCAACCTGTTGTATTTGGCTTTTGTAAGACGCAGTAAGCGACTGCAAGACATAGTTGATCAACAGCCACACAGGTCACACTGAGGGTGGTCGTATAAACAACTTTAACACTGTTCCAATCTGTGCCACACTGTGAACCCACACCAAACAAAAATGACTAACATGTTCATTTCAGAATTGATTTTAAAACATTGCTGTTTGTTTTTAAATCTTTACATGGACTGGCACCTCAATATATCTCGGACGTCATCCAAATTTACATTCCTGCGCGCGCTCTGAGGTCCGAGAGCCAGTTCCAGCTCGTGGTGCCCAAGACCAGACTTAAGACCAGGGGAGACAGGGCCTTCTCTGTGGTCGGCCCTAAGCTCTGGAACACTCTGCCGCTCCATGTTCAAACTGCTTCCACAGTGGAGTGTTTTAAGTCTCGTCTTAAGACCCACTTTTATTCTTTGGCTTTTAACACTACGTGAGTTGTGTGGTCCTCTGTCCTCTGTTGTCCTCTGTGTTTTTTATACACTTTTATTCTTATTTTACTGTTATAATTGATTTTAACCTTTAAAATAGTTTTTAATCATATTTGTTTTGATATTGTTTTTATTGGTTTTATATTTATTTATTTTTTTGTTTTTATTCAGTCATTGGTGGAGCATAATATATATATATACATATATATATATATATATACTTTTTTTATTTTATTTTATTTATTTTTATTTTTTATTTTTTTTTACAATTGTTTTTAACATGGCTGTGCAGCACTTTGGAAACGTTATTGTTGTTTAAATGTGCTATATAAATAAAGTGGATTGGATTGATTGGATAACACATTTGGGGAGAACATCCGCACCGTAACACAACAGAACAAATACCCAGAATCCCATGCAGCCCTAACTCTCCCGGGCTACAATATACACTCCTACCGCCCCCCTATTGACGAGATGGCAGGTTGTAGAGGACGCTAAAGGCAGTGCCATCATGGTTCCCCCCTAATATTGTTGTCCGGGTGACAAACCGGGAAAATGATTGCCCCAGGAGATTGTCGGGAGGGACACTGATATTCGGGTGTTTCCCGGAAAGATCGCGAGAGTTGGCAAGTATGATGCTAGGACGGGAAAGCCATTCAGAGAAAGTGAGTTCATTAAAAAAAAGTGCATGTAAGACACTTTTAAGAAGTCTTTTCTCGGGGCCCAGCCTCACCCGGTTTCTGCATCCAAGGTAAATTGAGTTTGAGACCCCTGCCCTAGTGGATCTAACATAACCGTGAGAATCCAGTCCAAAGTCGGGTGTGTCATGACCTCCGCCAAACCCCTGAGGCGGACTCCCCGAACCCTTAGGTTAAGAACCACTGCTCTAACCACTAGGCCACTGAATACTTTTAGATATTTAGAGAAATCTTTAATTCTGATCATGATTTCTGGTTATGTTCGGTCAGCAGAGAATGCCTTGCAACCTGACGGCACACCACTGGTTGGATGGCATGCCAGTACGTCAGTGATGTCATTGTAATGGCCGTGCTTTTGTTCTCCCAACACCGTGCGCTTCCATCACATATCAGTTCAGCAGCTGTAGTAATGTTGCGTCACCCGGCTGGAAAAGAGCTCTTCCACTTTTCCATCAATAACGCCTCACTCTCTCTCCTCGTCTCATCCATCGCTGCTCCCTCCATTTTCACTTCTCTCACCTCTCCACCCTCGTCTCTTTCACCCTCTGGCGCCTCCATATTGATGCTTTCGCACTCTCCATTCCGCCTTTACACCCTGGACCAGCTTGGGCCGGGGCCACGGCGGAGACGTTTCATTAAGGTGGGGGGGGGGGGTCTGTGACTCGCCACAACAGGTGTGCCGGAGGGGGCGGGAGGGTTAAGGGCTGTCTCAATCCTCCACACAGATGGCGTCCAATCCTGACAGGCGGCCTGACGGTTTAATCGTTCGGTTTTACCTCCCGATATGTCGACTGGGAACTAACCCAACACTCCGGTGTCGGGGGTGTTAGCGTAAAAATTGGCTCGTGTCATCATCTGGTAGGCGTGATGTGATATATGGATGCCGTCTGTTGGAGGGATTAAGACCATCGATTTGGGGGATGAAGAGATGAACCCTGTGGCAGATTGGTTTATAGCCTTTGACAGCTTTGTCCATATTTACTACTCTTCTCAAAAGGAGAATATCAAGTGTGTGACATAAGGAACACACTTGCATGGACCACCCCGTCAAAGTCACCCCCCCCCCCAAGATGAAACTAGAAGCAATTACTTAAGAGCCCCCTCATTAGGTAATTACCGCAATGATTGCCAAGTCTGGAGAAGTAATTGTTTATTTGGTTCGGACATGGGCTTCACGGTGGCAGAGGGGTGTGAGTTCACAGTGTGGCGCATATTTCTAACTGTGTTAAAGTTGTTTATATATCGTACACTTATTCAGCCTGTTGTTCACTATTCTTTATTTATTTTAAATTGCCTTTCAAATGTCTACTCTTGGTGTTGGGTTTTATCAAATACATTTCTCCAAAAATGCGACTTATACTCCAGTGCGACTTATACCGTATTTCCTTGAATTGCCGCCGGGGCGCTAATTAATTCAAAACATTTTCTCACTCCTGCGCTTACCAAAGGCATGCGGTAAAAGTAAGCATGCGCTAATTATTTTAAAACCTCTTCTCACTCCGGCTTTTACCAAAAGCATGCAGTAAAAATTTGAGTGTGATGTAAGCTTGGACCTTAAATCCTACTGAATAGCTCTTAATCTTCTTCCCTTTATGCGATTTCAAATTACCGGTATTGAAATCAGCCTCCTCCATTTTGAAAATGATGACAGGGGAAGTGTCACTGGTGACGTCACGAGTTTGACCAGGCGGTAATACTAAACATGCGCTAATTATTTTGGGAAGCGAGTTTGACCCGGCAGTTATTCAAGGCAGGCGCATACTATATGCTCTGCGGCAATTCAAGGAAATACGGTAGATGTTTTTTTTCCTTCATTATTATGCATTTTCGGCAGGTGCGACTTATACTCCGAAAAATCCGGTACGCGTTTACCGTTTTTTAATAGGGGGGGTCAAAGGATACATAATGGACTATGGACGGGACTCTCACACTATTAACTAGATCCACTCGACGTCCATTGCACCGGTCGCCCAGGGAAGGGGTCCCCACATCTGCGGTCCCCTCCAAGGTTTCTCATTGTCATCCCATTGGGTTGAGTTTTTTCTTGCCCTGAGCCGAGGATGTCGTTGTGGCTTGTGCAGCCCTTTGAGACACTTGTGATTAAAGGCTATATAAATAAACTTTGATTGATTGATTGATTGATTGATTATCAATCCAATCCAAATCCACTTTATTTGTATAGCACATCTAAACAACATAAATCAGGGGTGCCCACACTTTTTCTGCAGGCGAGCTACTTTTCAATTGACCAACTCGAGGGGATCTACCTCATTTATATATATCATTTATATTTATTTATTTATGAAAGAGACATTTTTGTAAACAAGTTAAATGTGTTTAATGATAATACAAGCATGTGTAACACATATAGATGTCTTTCTTTCACGAGGACAAGAATATAAGTTGGTGTATTACCTGATTCTGATGACTTGCATTGATTGGAATCAGACAGTAATGATGATAACGCCCACATTTTCAAATGGAGGAGAAAAAAAGTTGTCCTTTCTGTACAATACCACATGAAAGTGGTTGGTTTTTGGCATCTAATTCATCCAGCTTCCATACACTTTACAAGAAAAACATTGGCGGCAAATTCCGTAGCTTGCTTGATTGACATTCACGGCACCCGAGGGTCTTGTGAGATGACGCTGGCTGCTGCCAGTTCATTATTATGAAAAAATGACAGAGAGGAAGGCGAGAAACACTTTTTATTTCAACAGACTTTCGCGCCGTCCCTTCCGTCAAAACTCTAAAGGCCGACTGCACATTTTGTATATTCACAATAAAAGCCCTGCTTCATGCTGCCTGCGCTAACAAAATAAGAGTCTCAGAAAGCTGGCGTGCACAAGTGATGTGCACGCCAGCTTTCTGAGGGATCGCTTGTGCACGCCAGTTTTCCGAGACTCTGTATTTAGTTAGCGCAGGCAGCATGAAGCAGGGCTTTTATTGTGAAGATAGGAAATGTGCAGTCGGCCTTTAGAGTTTTGACGGAAGGTACGGCGCGAGAGTCTGTTGAAATAAAAAGTGTTTCTCGCCTTCCTCTCGGTCATATTTTCATAATAATGATCTTGCAGCAGCCAGCGTCATCTCACAAGACCCTCCGGTACCGTGAATGTCATTTAAGTGACGTCTTGGTGAAGATTGATGATCACTAATTTTTAGGTCTATTTTTTTTAAAAGCCTGGCTGGAGATCGACTGACACACCCCCCGCGGTCGACTGGTAGCTCGCGAGCGACGTAATGGGCACCCCTGACATAAATGTTTACAAAGTGCTGCACAACAATATTAAAAACAATATTCAAATATCCTTAGCTCCACCAATGACTGATTGAAAAATAAAACCGACATAAAAATAATAAAAAAAAGAAAAATAAATCAATTTGATTAAACATGATTTTAAAAGGTAAAACCAATTAAAACAATAAATAGAAAAAAAAAAACGAAAAAAAAAACTGAAAACACAGAGAGGATCACACAACTCACGTAGTGTTAAAATCCAAAGAATAAAAGCGGGTCTTAAGACGAGACTTAAAACACTCCACTGTGGAAGCAGTTCTAACATGGAGGGGCAGAGTGCTCCAGACCACAGAGAAGGCCCTGTCTCCCCTGGTTTTAAGTCTGGTCTTGGGCAACACGAGCCGGAGCCTATTGGTTCCAGTGAGGCGTCGGCTATGCAGACATGTTTATGTAGCACCGTGTCGCGATTGCATCCATGCTAACCCAATTTCAAATTGATAAAATGTGGAACATATGTGCGTCTGGCAGAACTGATGAAAGCGTTTAGCAGCAGTTAGTGCATCTTTATGGATGTAAGGCTCGGTGTACTTCCTTATTGCAGCATGTTCACTGGCTCATTGGCAACGTAATAGGACCATTTTTTGTCCAAAATGTATTTACAGTGGGAGTACGTTGAGGGTAACTTGCATTAAGTTTTATGTTAGCGACTGGCCTTACGTTGCAGTTTTGACTGCATCAGCTACAAAGACTTCCAATGATGTATAACACACTCGGGTTGTACCGGTATTCGTATAAACCAGGGGTCGGGAACCTTTTTGGCTGAGAGAGCCAAGAAGCCAAATATTTAAAAATGTATTTTGGTGAGAGCCATATAATATTTATTTAACACTGAACACAACTAGAAGCGTGCATTTTTTAGTAAGACCAACATTTCTAGAGTACAATAGGTCTCTTATTCTTTGTAATAACATTGTTATTCTGAAGCGAATTGTGGAGGGGGCGTGGCCTGCAGGCCTGCAGCGAAGCTGGGTGTGCCAGGAACGGTCTCAAAATCAGCGACAGGTGCGCAAATGGCCAACCTGGGCCTTGTTATCAAATCACCTGTCACTCTGTTATAAGCAGCAGCCAGGAGGAGAGAAGGGGTTGGGGCTGGAACCAGCGCGCAAGCGAGAACAAAAGACAAAAATAGAATTGCTGGAAAGCAATTGAGAGACTTTTTGAGAAATAAAACAATATTGTAACCCTGAAACAGGCTCTCATGTCGGTGCTTGGTGGTCCAAAGAAACCCCAGGAGGGCAAGCCCCACACTAACCAATAATAAATAAATGATTTCTTACCCTTAAGGCAACTTCTTGAACATTAAAAAGCATGAGAATGTTTTATATTTTGAACGTTATTTTTAACACTTTATTGCAGTTCTGAGTGTTGCTGGGTCAGGTTTGGTTTTGGAATTGGATTGCATTGTTATGGTATTGCTGTGTATTGTTTTGTTGGATTGATAAAAAAAAATTAGAATCGATTCTTTAATCGCACAACATATTCCAGTCGATTTTTTCCCACACCCCTAACAGACAGTACCAAATATTTTCAGTGTTCTGTCGAAAAATATTTTTTAAAACCCATAAATTAGCCGGACCGTTTCATAAGCCGCGGGGTCCGAAGCGTAGGAAAAATGTAGGAGCTTATAGTCCAGAATTTATGGTAAATTCTCTTCTTTGGTGTTTAATATTTGCCTCGTAGCATTTCATATTCCTTTGTGCGTTAAATATTCATTTAAAAAAGATAAACAATTATATCTGCTAACTACTAATTTTATTTGTATGTCAAAAGTGGTGACTATTTTTTAATTGGATGGATGGGTGACCAACATGAAACACCAGTGCAGTGCCCACATAGCCAGTTGGTGTTCTATAGGCGACATTTACACATCTTTATCAATTAAGAGAAAGAATGTAGAGCTAAAAACAGACAAACATTTCCATAGCCCGTTGCCAAGACAACTCAAGACTTCATGACTAAACAGCTACATAGCCCTAAGAAAACCACTTGTCAGCAAGCCTAATAGAGAAAAAGGGCTTCAATTTGTTCTGGAGTATAAAATTGGACACTTGTGACAAGAAAAATTGGGTCCTTTTGTCTTGTAGGACCATGTTTTAGCAACAATACTGTCTTAAAATACAAATTTCTTCCCTGATGATGCTTTCCAGTGCCAAGATAACAATAGCAGGCGTTTTAGGAAGATCCAAACAGTACACCCACTGAGTTACCATGAATTGATTAACGAAGTTGAAAAACTTATTCGGGTGTTACCATTTAGTGGTTAATTGTACGGAATATGTACTGTACCGTGCAATCTACTAATAAAAGTTTCAATCAATCAATCAATCAAAGTGTATTCTACATGCATTTATCAGACTGAGCCACTATTTATTTAAGCATTTAAGTCTCACCTTAAAACTCATTTGTATACTCTAGCCTTTAAATAGACTCCCTTTTTAGACCAGTTGATCTGCCGTTTCTTTTCTTTTTCTTCTATGTCCCACTCTCCCTTGTGGAGGGGGTCCGGTCCGATCCGGTGGCCATGTACTGCTTGCCTGTGTATCGGCTGGGGACATCTCTGCGCTGCTGATCCGCCTCCGCTTGGGATGGTTTCCTGCTGGCTCCGCTGTGAACGGGACTCTCTCTGCTGTGTTGGATCCGCTTTGGACTGGACTATCGCGACTGTGTTGGATCCATTATGGATTGAACTTTCACAGTATCATGTTAGACCCGCTCGACATCCATTGCTTTCCTCCTCTCCAAGGTTCTCATAGTCATCATTGTCACCGACGTCCCACTGGGTCATTATTGTCACCGATGTCCCACTGGGTGTGAGTTTTCCTTGCCCTTATGTGGGCCTACCGAGGATGTCGTAGTGGTTTTTGCAGCCCTTTGAGACACTATTGATTTAGGGCTATATAAGTAAACATTGATTGATTGATTGATATTAATATCAAGATTAAAGCTGCGAAACGATTAGATTTTTTTCATCTGATTGATCACCCTTTTAAACTTGGATTAATCATGAATATTCACAGGTAATTACTCGCTCGCAAAATTTAGATTATTTTAAAAAGGACCCCAATAGTTGGCCACCAATTAAATTTTCGTGTCAGAATGTCATCTAGGAACATTTTTTAAATGTTTTACTTGAATGGACAACTTTTTTTTTTTTTTAACTCAAAACCTGGTTTAGTTTTATCAAAAGACCAGTCAGGGTGTATTTTAAAGGTAAACTTGCCATTTTGCATTGACCTGACCACTGACCGCAATACAACCCGCACCACCTGGGGTCCGGGGTAAAAATAAACTGTGTGAATTATCGACAAAACCCAAAACCAGTGAATTTGGCACGTTGTGTAAACGGTGAATAAAAACAGAATACAATGATTTGCAAATCATTTTCAACCTACATTCAATTGAAGAGACTACAAAGATAAGATACTTAACGTTCAAACTGAGAAACTTTGTTATTTTTTGCAAATATTAGCTCATTTGGAATTTGATGCCTGCAACATGTTTCAAAAAAGCTGGCACAAGTGGCAAAAAAGACTGAGAAAGTTGAGGGACGCTCATCAAACACTTATTGGAATATCCCGCAAATGAACAGGATAATTGGGAAGAGGTGTGTGCCATGATTGGGTATAAAAGCAGTGTCAATGGAATGCTCTTTCATTCACAAACAAGAATGGGGCGAGGGTCACCACTTTGTGAACAAATGCGTGAGCAAATTGTCAAACTGTTTGAGAACAACATTTCTCAACGAGCTATTGCAAGGAATTTAGGGATTTCGCCAGCTACGGTCTGTAATATAAAAAAGTTAAGAACCCTCAGGCGGTACTGTATCAAAAAGTGACATCAGTGTGTAAAGGATATCACCACATGGGCTCAGGAACACTTCAGAAAACCACTGTCAGTAACTACAGTTTGTCGCTACATCTCTAAGTGAAGGTTAAAACTCTACTAATCAAAGCGAAAGCCATTTATCAACAACACCCAGAAACACCGCTGGCTTCGCTGGGCCTGAGCACATCTAAGATGCACTGATGCAAAGTGGAAAAATGTTCTGTAGTCTGACGAGTCCACATTTCAAATTGTTTTTGGAAACTTTGGACCAAAGAGGAAAAGAACCATCCAGACTGTTATAGGCGCAAAGTTCAAAAGCCAGCATCCGTGATGGTATGGGGGTGTATTAGTGCCCAAGGCAAGGGTAACTTACACATCTGTGAAGGCACCATTAATGCTGAAAGGTACATACAGGTTTTGGAGCAACATATGTTGCCATCCAAGCAATGTCTTTTTCATGGACGCCCCTGCTTATTTCAGCAAGACAATGCCAAGCCACGTGTTACAACAGCGTAGCTTTGTAGTAAAAGAGTGCGGGAAACTAGACTGGCCTGCCTGTAGTCCAGACCTGTCTCCCATCGAAAATGTGTGGTGCATTATGAAGCCTAAAATACCACAACGGAGACCCCGGACTGTTGAACAACTTAAGCTGTACATCAAGCAGGAATGGGAAATAATTCCACCTGAAAAGCATCAAAAATTGGTCTCCTCAGTTCCCAAACGTTTACTGAGTGTTGTTAAAAGGAAAGGCCATGTAACACAGTGGTACAAATGCCCCCGTGCCAATGTGTTGCTGCCATTAAATTCAAAGTTAATGATTGTTTGCAACAAAAAATTAAGTTTCTCATTTCGAACATTAAATATCTTGTCTTTGCAGTCTATTCAATCGAATCTAAGTTGAAAATGATTTGCAAATCATTGTATTTGTCCGGACTATGACTTGGACGTAGACTGTTTTCCCGAGGTGCAAAGCGATTGGAGTGGACTTTGGGGTTTATTTTTCCAGAAGGCAAAGGAAAGTTGGCACGGGCAAGACGTGAATGTAAGTACATTTTTATTTTCTAACACTAACTACAGAAATTATCCAAGATGGCGGCGCCCGGACGGGCTGCGCTCTCGAGGAGCTCCTGCTAAAGATGGAACATTTGGCAGAAATACCGGACAATTCCACAAACTCTATGGCTGGCTCACATCGTGGTCACTCCGTGATCACGTACGACCGCCAGACACTTCTGGATGTGGACATATTGGGCCGTTTTGGACTGATAGACACTTGCGTGCTAGACTTGCTAACTAGCATGGGAATACGTCGGCGGCTACATCCAGCGGCCTGTGAAGCAGGGGAGTCTAGTAGCAGCGGGGGCCGTCTACGGAGCAGACGCCAGCGGTGTGATCGGAAACGCGGATGCCGAGCGGGGCTAAAAACAAAGCAGAAGGCTAATCCCCACAGAACACCACTTCCCTCCATCCCGAAGACGGATTTAGATGGAAAATGCGAGACTACTGGTCTGGGTAAGGAGTCAGTTAAATTAGAACAAGTTTTTTCTGCTTTGAGTGTTTCAGAGTTGGACATGTGTTTTACTGAGGTGGCTAACTATGATGCGTGCAGTTTATCAAAGCAACAAACAAACAATCGGAAAATCCCCGCTACTGAGGTGGCTAACTATGATGCGTGCAGTTTATCAAAGCAACAAACAAACAATCGGAAAATTCCTGTCGTATCAATTCCTAGATATGGTCGTAACTATACTAAATGCACTGGGCATAATAAACACAACATTATTAATATTGCTACTACGGATAATTTGATCAAAAACTCCCTAAAACAGCCCACTACCTATAATATAGGTTTTTTAAACATAAGATCATTGTCTCCTAAAACGTTGTTAGTTAATGATATTATCAGAGACAACAATCTTAACGTCATCGGTCTCAGTGAAACCTGGCTTAAACCAAATGACTTTTTTGCGCTAAATGAGGCATGTCCTCCTAACTTTACACATGCGCATATTGCCCGTCCGCTCAAAAGGGGTGGGGGGGTCGCACTAATATACAACGAAAACTTTAACCTTAGTCCTAACATAAATAATAAATATAAATCGTTTGAGGTGCTTACTATGAGGTCTGTCACACCGCTGCCTCTACACCTGGCTGTTATCTACCGCCCCCCAGGGCCCTATTCGGACTTTATTAATGAATTCTCAGAGTTCGTTGCTGATCTAGTGACACACGCCGATAATATAATCATAATGGGGGACTTTAATATCCATATGAATACCCCATCGGACCCACCGTGCGTAGCGCTCCAGACTGTAATTGATAGCTGTGGTCTCACACAAATAATAAATGAACCCACGCATCGCAACGGTAATACGATAGACCTAGTGCTTGTCAGGGGCATCACCGTTTCCAAAGTTACGATACTCCCGTATACTAAAGTATTGTCCGATCATTACCTTATAAAATTCGAGGTTCAGACGCATGTTCGTCAAACTAATAATAATAATAACTGCTATAGCAGCCGCAACATTAATACGGCCACAACGACAACTCTTGCTGACCTACTGCCCTCGGTAATGGCACCATTCCCAAAGTATGTGGGCTCTATTGATAACCTCACTAACAACTTTAACGACGCCCTGCGCGAAACCATTGATAACATAGCACCGCTAAAGTTAAAAAAGGCTCCAAAAAAGCGCACCCCGTGGTTTACAGAAGAAACTAGAGCTCAGAAATTATTATGTAGAATGCTGGAACGCAAATGGCGCATGACTAAACTTGAAGTGCACCATCAAGCATGGAGTGATGGCTTAATAACTTGTAAACGCATGCTTACCTTAGCTAAAGCTAAATATTACTCAAATCTCATCCACCGTAATAAAAACGATCCTAAATTTTTGTTTAGTACGGTAGCATCGCTAACCCAACAAGGGACTCCTTCCAGTAGCTCAACCCACTCAGCTGATGACTTTATGCAATTCTTTAGTAAGAAAATTGAAGTCATTAGAAAGGAGATTAAAGACAATGCGTCCCAGCTACAACGGGGTTCTATTAACACTGACACGATTGTATATACGGCGGATACTGCCCTCCAAAATAGTTTCTCTCGTTTTGAGGAAATAACATTAGAGGAATTGTTACAACGTGTAAATGGAATAAAACAAACAACATGTTTACTTGACCCTCTTCCTGGGAAACTGATCAAGGAGCTCTTTGTATTATTAGGTCCATCAGTGCTAAATATTATAAACTTATCACTCTCCTCGGGCACTGTTCCCCTAGCATTCAAAAAAGCGGTTATACATCCTCTTCTTAAAAGACCTAACCTCGATCCTGACCTCATGGTAAATTACCGACCGGTGTCTCACCTTCCCTTTATTTCAAAAATCCTTGAAAAAATTGTTGCGGAGCAGTTAAATGAACACTTAGCGTCTAACAATCTATGTGAAACCTTTCAATCCGGTTTCAGGGCAAATCACTCCACGGAGACAGCCCTCGCAAAAATGACTAATGATCTATTGCTAACGATGGATTCTGATGCGTCATCTATGTTGCTGCTCCTCGATCTTAGCGCTGCTTTCGATACCGTCGATCATAATATTTTATTAGAACGTATCAAAACACGAATAGGTATGTCAGACTTAGCCCTGTCTTGGTTTAACTCTTATCTTACTGATAGGATGCAGTGTGTCTCCCATAACAATGTGACCTCGGACTACGTTAAGGTAACGTGTGGAGTTCCCCAGGGTTCGGTCCTTGGCCCTGCACTCTTCAGCATCTACATGCTGCTGCTAGGTGACATCATACGCAAATACGGTATTAGCTTTCACTGTTATGCTGATGACACCCAACTCTACATGCCCCTAAAGCTGACCAACACGCCGGATTGTAGTCAGCTGGAGGCGTGTCTTAATGAAATTAAACAATGGATGTCCGCTAACTTTTTGCAACTCAACGCCAAAAAAACGGAAATGCTGATTATCGGTCCTGCTAGACACCGAACTCTATTTAATGATACAACTCTAACATTTGACAACCAAACAATTAAACAAGGCGACACGGTAAAGAATCTGGGTATTATCTTCGACCCAACTCTCTCCTTTGAGGCACACATTAAAAGCGTTACTAAAACGGCCTTCTTTCATCTCCGTAACATCGCTAAAATTCGCTCCATTCTGTCCACTAAAGACGCTGAGATCATTATCCATGCGTTTGTTACGTCTCGCCTCGACTACTGTAACGTATTATTTTCGGGTCTCCCCATGTCTAGCATTAAAAGATTACAGTTGGTACAAAATGCGGCTGCTAGACTTTTGACAAGAACAAGAAAGTTTGATCACATTACGCCTGTACTGGCTCACCTGCACTGGCTTCCTGTGCACTTAAGATGTGACTTTAAGGTTTTACTACTTACGTATAAAATACTACACGGTCTAGCTCCATCTTATCTTGCCGATTGTATTGTACCATATGTCCCGGCAAGAAATCTGCGTTCAAAGGACTCCGGCTTATTAGTGATTCCCAAAGCCCAAAAAAAGTGTGCGGGCTATAGAGCATTTTCCATTCGGGCTCCAGTACTCTGGAATGCCCTCCCGGTAACAGTTCGCGATGCCACCTCAGTAGAAGCATTTAAGTCTCACCTTAAAACTCATTTGTATACTCTAGCCTTTAAATAGACTCCCTTTTTAGACCAGTTGATCTGCCGTTTCTTTTCTTTTTCTTCTATGTCCCACTCTCCCGTGTGGAGGGGGTCCGGTCCGATCCGGTGGCCATGTACTGCTCGCCTGTGTATCGGCTGGGGACATCTCTGCGCTGCTGGTCCGCCACGCTTGGGATGGTTTCCTGCTGGCTCCGCTGTGAACGGGACTCTCGCTGCTGTGTCTTGGATCCTCTTTGGACTGGACTCTCGCGACTGTGTTGTATCCATTGTGGATTGAACTTTCACAGTATCATGTTAGATCCGCTCGACATCCATTGCTTTCCTCCTCTCTAAGGTTCTCATAGTCATTATTGTCACCAATGTCCCACTGGGTGTGAGTTTTCCTTGCTCTTATGTGGGCCTACCGAGGATGTCGTGGTGGTTTGTGCAGCCCTTTGAGACACTAGTGATTTAGGGCTATATAAGTAAACATTGATTGATTGATTGATACAAAAAAAGGAATAAACAAAAAGCGTTCACAAGGAGGTACAAACACTTGGCTATGAAACAAAACCATAAACATAAAACAAAACACTTGCACAATGGCATGAATAACAAAAAAACTTACTTGGAAAAAGACAAGGGGCATAGAACATTGGCATGGAAGGTGATGTTGCCAGGCTGACTACATTGCAACTGTGGCTTAAATAATACTGTGGTGATTAGTGAAAACAGGTGTGAGACATGAGGACAGGTGAAAACTAATGGGTAGTCACGGTGACAAAACAAACCAGGAAGCACAAAAACAGGAACTGAGTGGCCAAAAAAACAAACAGAACATGACAGTATTCTGTTTTTATTTGCAAATTACACAATGTGCCAACTTCACTGGTTTTGGGTTTGGTGCATATATATTTGAATATTGCAATTATTTTTGTGATTAATCACACGACTTAACTCGTTTTTTGACAGCCCTAAAAAAAACAAACGTTTTTGCCATAAATAAAATGACAGTGTGACATCTTTCGCTGGCTGCCTCGGGCATACGGTCGCCTAGTTCGGATAGCATGCAGGCACAGATTTGGCCTCCTAATCTGCTTTTCGGTGCAGGTCGACAGGATTTGCAGGACAACAAAGTTTCCAGCCATAATTGAATCCGCAAAACAAATTGGAAACATTCTTTGACAGCAACAGGCATACACACGCTGCGAGAATCAACTGTTCACAGAGGAAGCCAAACAAAGCTTCTGATTACACGGCAGCGGGGGAGCTGATGATTTTAACACGCAGACCCCACACCCAATACTAATCCGGACCGGTTCACCCCTCAGGCAAAGTAAAAATGCAGACATTTGAAAAGTCAGGGAAAATATTGTTTTTTTGCATACAATGTCTGATAAAATGAACACTTCTCGCCTTTTGGCAAGTAAATAGGGATACAATATAGAGTAGTCTGTGTATCAATCAATCAATGTTTATTTATATAGCCCCAAATCACAAATGTCTCAAAGGACTGCACAAATCATTACGACTACAACATCCTCGGAAGAACCCATAAAAGGGCAAGGAAAACTCACACCCAGTGGGCAGGGAGAATTCACATCCAGTGGGACGCCAGTGACAATGCTGACTATGAGAAACCTTGGAGAGGACCTAGGGGGGGGGGTTGCCCAGTCTACACTGCTGTACAGCTTGTACAGCAGTGTAGACAATGGGCCCGGAATGGCACAGGATTTATTTCGCAATACAGAACGGTCGCCATTTTTGCAGGCAAAATACGTTATTTAGATGCATTAAAGTGAGTAACAAAGCAATGAAAAAAAGACTACAAAAAATAAGCAAGGGACCGTACATGTTGCGATCCGCTACTTGGATCACCACATATGTTTTATACTTCCAGTTGTTGTATCACTGTTCTACACTCTTACTTCCTGTTTAGTCAGTCACCATGGTTCCTCATTGATCCCACCTGCTAATCACGGTTTCTGCACAGTAGAGTCCCAGCTACTGTTACGACTGGTTGGCATAGTGATGCCAAATTGGTCCCTTCGTGGATGCGTCGGCATGAACACAGCAACGGTAAGTTTAAATGATCTATTACATTTAACAAAAACAGACTATGAACAAAAACACTGGAGCTAACAGACAAAAATAAACCAAGGGCGCTAGCATGAAAGCTAGGAATAGAACATACAAAAACTATACTTGGCACGAAGCACACAAAAGAGTAAACAAAAAACATTCAGCATGAAAGCTGGAATATCGAGTGGCTTAGCATAAGAGCTAGCGAGAAAATACATACGGGTAGTAGACAGTCGTGAACGTTGCTCGAAGGCAAATTAGAGTCCCAGGAAGAATGACGAAAGGGACGGGCTTAAATAGGTGAGTAATCAAAAAGTGACAGGTGTGCAGAAACCGTGATTAGCAGGTGGGATCAATGAGGAACCATGGTGACTGACCAAACAGAAAGTAAGAGTGTAGAACAGTGATACAACAACTGGAAGTATAAAACATATGTGGTGATCCAAGTAGCGGATCGCAACAGTACAGAGACTAATTGGACCCAGTTCCAAAGTCTCCGTACCTTCAATCAATCAATCAATCAATGTTTACTTATATAGCCCTAAATCACTAGTGTCTCAAAGGGCTGCACAGACCACTACGACATCCTCGGTAGGCCCACATAAGGGCAAGGAAAACTCACACCCAGTGGGACATCGGTGACAATAATGACCCAGTGGGACGTCGGTGACAATGATGACTATGAGAACCTTAGACAGGAGGAAAGCAATGGATGTCGAGCGGGTCTAACATGATACTGTGAAAGTTCAATCCACAATGGATTCAACACAGTCGCGAGAGTCCAGTCCAAAGCGGATCCAACACAGCAGCGAGAGTCCCGTTCACAGCGGAGCCAGTAGGAAACCATCCCAAGCGGAGGCGGATCAGCAGCGCAGAGATGTCCCCAGCCGATACACAAGCGAGCAGTACATGGCCACCGGATCGGACCGGACCCCCTCCACAAGGGAGAGTGGGACATAGAAGAAAAAGAAGAGAAACGGCAGATCAACTGGTCTAAAAAGGGAGTCTATTTAAAGGCTAGAGTATACAAATGAGTTTTAAGGTGAGACTTAAATGCTTCTACTGAGGAACTTTATTTTTAAAGGACCTGCTTGCCGCCATCGTCGTAATCGGAGCTTGTCCTCGTTAACGAGTCGGTTTTATACGGTTGAAGAAGAAGGCTCATGGACAAATCAACTTCAGGGGGCTGCAACATCTGCTCATTTTCCATGGGAAAGAGAAGACTGGTGTCATTTCCGAGGTATCTAAACACCACATTTTTGAACGGCCCGTCACACATTTTAAAAATACTAATGTAAACACAAAAAGTGGAATAAAAATGCCATCCATCCATCCATTTTCTACCGCTTGTTCCCTTTCGGGGTCGCGGGGGGCGCTGGCGCCTATCTCAGCTACAATCGGGCGGAAGGCGGGGTACACCCTGGACAAGTCGCCACCTCATCGCAGGGCCAACACAGATAGACAGACAACATTCACACTCACATTCACACACTAGGGCCAATTTAGTGTTGCCAATCAACCTATCCCCAGGTGAATGTCTTTGGAAGTGGGAGGAAGCCGGAGTACCCGGAGGGAACCCACGCATTCACGGGGAGAACATGCAAACTCCACACTGAAAGATCCCGAGCCTGGATTTGAATCCAGGACTGCAGGACCTTTGTATTGTGAGGCAGACGCACTAACCCCTCTGCCACCGTGAAGCCCAGGAATAAAAAAAAAATAAAAATAGAAAATAAAAATAAGAATAAAAATGCTAATATTGTATTTTTCGGACTATAGCGCACGCCAACCAAATTTGAAATTTTTTTTTTTTTTTCATACATTAGCCGCACCGAACTATAAGCCGCAGATACACACACATATATACATATACACACATATATACAGTGGGGCAAAAAAGTATTTAGTCAGCCACCGATTGTGCAAGTTCTCCCACTTAAAATGATGACAGAGGTATGTAATTTTCATCATAGGTACACTTCAACTGTGAGAGACAGAATGTGATCCAGGAATTCACATTGTAGGAATTTTAAATAATTTATTTGTAAATTATGGTGGAAACTAAGTATTTGGTCAACCATTCAAAGCTCTCACTGATGGAAGGAGGTTTTGGCTCAAAATGTCACGATACATGGCCCCATTCATTCTTTCCTTAACACGGATCAATCGTCCTGTCCCCTTAGCAGAAAAACAGCCCCAAAGCATGATGTTTCCACCCCCATGCTTCACAGTAGGTATGGTGTTCTTGGGATGCAACTCAGTATTCTTCTTCCTCCAAACACGACGAGTTGAGTTTATAGGAAAATGGATACATGGATGATACAGCAGAGGATTGGGAGAATAGTCATGTGGTCAGATGAAACCAAAATAGAACTTTTTGGTATAAGCTCAACTCGTCGTGTTTGGAGGAAGAAGAATACTGAGTTGCATCCCAAGAACACCATACCTACTGTGAAGCATGGGGGTGGAAACATCATGTGTTTGGGGCTGTTTTTCTGCTAAGGGGACAGGACAACTGATCCGTGTTAAGGAAAGTGAGAGCTTTAATCAGTGAGTATTTGGTCCACTATTCAAAGCTCTCACTGATGAAGGAGGTTTAGGCTCAAAATCTCACGATACATGGCCCCATTCATTCTTTCCTTAACACGGATCAATCGTCCTGTCCCCTTAGCAGAAAAACAGCCCCAAAGCATGATGTTTCCACCCCCATGCTTCACAGTAGGTGTGGTGTTCTTGGGATGCAACTCAGTATTCTTCTTCCTCCAAACACGACTAGTCGAGTTTATACCAAAATGGATACATGGATGATACAGAAGAGGATTGGGAGAATGTCATGTGGTCAGATGAAACCAAAATAGAACTTTTTGGTATAAACTCAACTCGCCGTGTTTGGAGGAAGAAGAATACTGAGTTGCATCCGAAGAACACCACACCTACTGTGAAGCATGGGGGTGGAAACATCATGTGTTTGGGGCTGTTTTTCTGCTAAGGGGACAGGACGACTGATCCGTGTTAAGGAAAGTGAGAGCTTTAATCAGTGAGAGCTTTGAATGGTTGACCAAATACTTATTTTCCACCATAATTTACAAATAAATTCTTTAAAATTCCTACAATGTGAATTCCTGGATTTTTTTTTCCACATTCTGTCTCTCACAGTTGAAGTGTACCTATGATGAAAATTACAGACCTCTGTCATCATTTTAAGTGGAGAACCTGCACATTCGGTGGCTGACTAAATAGTTTTTTGCCCACTGTATATATATGTGTGTGTGTGGACCAGTACTTTTCAAAGGCGGTAGGAGCAGAATATGATTAATTGGTATCGTGGTACCATACTAATACTGGTAAACCGCACAACCCTAGTAGGATGTTATAATTCCTCCTATGGGCAAAATAATTATCCGTCCGATATCTGGATGCATCCCTAATAAGAACACAAAACTGACACAAAGGGTGTTTTTTCTTTAAAATAATCTGGATATTGTATAGACCTCGTCTCCAAATGGCTCTTCATAGGAAAAGGTTTGCACACCCTTGAGAGCTTTGAATGGTTGACCAAATACTTATTTTCCACCATAATTTACAAATAAATTCTTTAAAATTCCTACAATGTGAATTCCTGGATTTTTTTTTTCACATCATGCCTTGGGGCTGTTTTTTTGCTAAAGGGACAGCCCAATTGATCCGTGTTAAGGAAAGAATGAATGGGGCCATGTATCGTGAGATTTTGAGCCAAAACGTCCTTCCATCAATAGTTGACATAATACTTATTTTCCACCATAATTTACAAATAGTTTTAAAATTCCTACAATGTGAATTCCTGGATTTTTTTTCACATTCTGTCTCTCACAGTTGAAGTGTACCTATGATGAAAATTACAGACCTCTGTCATCATTTTAAGTGGGAAAACTTGCACAATCTGTGGCTGATTAAATATTTTTTTGCCCCACTGTAAAGGCACCGTGTTGCCTCCATGTTGACCCTCGCTCTGTCAGGCTCCCCTCCAAAACCCGCAGCCATTAACAGCAAAAGCGGTCCAAACCGCTGCCTTAAATTTTGCCTACAAATTTTCATTTCCTGTGCAAAAAAATAAAAAAAACAAGTTGGCCGAGAACAAAACAAGTATAGGCCATCTCCGATGTGACTTCCTCAATTAGGCGAGTGATTGCATCCCGCTGCTGCGGCAGTCAAAACACCGTGGCTTTTTTTTGTCGGGAAATATTCGCACGGCGTCCTTAATTGTTCCCATCTGCAGGCGCGCCGCAGCAACACTTAGCCGTGTCATGGCGGCTGAAAGGCTGAAGGGGTACGGCGTGATTGGCGAGCGCCTTGGGGGGCCCTGCCTACACATTTTGCTTTCAGTCTCATTTTTACTCCACATTAACATTTTGGCAGTCGTGCTTTCCCCCCCTCGCATGATGAAAATAAATGTTGTGCATTAGTAGGCAGCAGGTAGTTTGCTTTGCATTCTATACGTTTTTTTGAAAAGAGGGTTTATGTT
>NC_084636.1:28179705-28209856 GCF_033978795.1 Nerophis ophidion | reverse complement strand
ACCCAGAAGAATATTTAACCAACACAACATCCCAGTACACTTCAAACCAGGTAACACCTGAGACAGACACTAGTGGATCCTAAAGCCCGGACACCCCACACCCACAAAATCAATGATGAATGCACTGATTCATATATGAGGTAAACAAAATAACCACTAAGCCGACACATAGACAGACAAACTCTTCAGACTCAAAGACTCAGCTGTCTACCTGCAGCACTCCTTTGAGAACAAAAATTGTATAAATTCTGGACAGTGAGGACGAATTGTTCGAAAGAGGAGTAAGGGAAGCCCGTTTGTCAAGGTTGGAAAAAAAATCCCTAAACAGAGGAGGCAGTCCTTTCAACCGTTCCTAAAGACTCTGCAATTTTAGCCTGCAACGAAAACATGAGTTTTTGTAACATTCTGCTCACAGAAGGCGACCATAATACCATTTGTGCCATTTGTTTACAACTGAGTCCAATGGTAACGTGGGGGTTTCGACTATTTTGGACTGAGAGCGATCGTCCTGCCACACCATACCTCATTTAAGCATTTAAGTCTCACCTTAAAACTCATCTGTATACTCTAGCCTTTAAATAGACCTCCTTTTTAGACCAGTTGATCTGCCGCTTCTTTTCTTTCTCCTATGTCCCCCCCTCCCTTGTGGAGGGGGTCCGGTCCGATGACCATGGATGAAGTACTGGCTGTCCAGAGTCGAGACCCAGGATGGACCGCTCGCCTGTATCGGTTGGGGACATCTCCACGCTGCTGATCCGCTTGAGATGGTTTCCTGAGGACGGGACTCTCGCTGCTGTCTTGGATCCGCTTGAACTGAACTCTCGCGGCTGTGTTGGAGCCACTATGGATTGAACTTTCACAGTATCATGTTAGACCCGCTCGACATCCATTGCTTTCGGTCCCCTAGAGAGGGGGGGTTGCCCACATCTGAGGTCCTCTCCAAGGTTTCTCATAGTCAGCATTGTCACTGGCGTCCCACTGGATGTGAATTCTCCCTGCCCACTGGGTGTGAGTTTTCCTTGCCCTTTTGTGGGTTCTTCCGAGGATGTGTAGTCGTAATGATTTGTGCAGTCCTTTGAGACATTTGTGATTTGGGGCTATATAAATAAACATTGATTGATTGATTGAATGCTAACGAGGGAAATTACACTTCAACGACTGTCCTTGGCTTTGACAGTAGGATCAAAACAGTTGTTTTTCTCACTCTACTGTTTTTTTTTTCCCCCCCAAGATGGCGCTGCTGTAGTGGCTGCTGTTGGCAGGAGCTCTGTGCTCTTGTGTCATCCTTTTGTGTTTCCCTCTTGTTTTCATGTGTTATTATATTTTCTTGCCTTTTGGTCCGGGACCCTTTGGGACTGTGTGACAAGGGGTGGCACTTTCGTGACCTCTGTGGTGCTTTTTTTGTGGACTTCTGGATCTGCCTCCCGGGGAGCCTTTTGGCCATGGAGACCGCTGCAGGGTCTTTGCCACACCGGAGTCGGTTTGGAGGGACCGGAGGAGATGCGGATGAGGGGACAGGTTGCGGAGCTAACAATGAGCGCTGGGACGGAGAGTCTTCGCGGTGTTTTGGCTGGGTGAGCAGGTGTCGGACACCTCAGTCACCTTGGACGTATCCTCGCTCATCCATGCGAACTGGACACTGGCTGAGAGTGGAGTCGGCTGTCTTGGTTGCTTTGTTGGGTCTGCTCCTGTCTCTGGCCATGCTCCCTCCACCCAGCGGACAATGGCGTGGAACACCGCAGAGGCCACCACAGTGTATATGTTTATTTGACTTTTATTCATAGCTGTATGAGGAGTGTCTGGTTGTATCTGCTGCTTTAATGTCTTTAATGTCTGTCCTTTGTGTTCTTTGATGTTTCATGTTTCCCTCTTACACACATGTAAGAGGGATGTGTTCTATGGCTATGAGTTGTTGTTTTTTTCCCTTGGCCTCAGTCTGCACCCCCTCTTCAGGGCCCAGGCTAAGACTGATTTTTTTTATTTTATTTTAAACTTCTATTTTTTTCTCCCATTCCCCCCCCCCCTTGTTTACCTGTATCTCATCTTTTTTGTAAGGGGCGCTGGAAGCCGGCAGACCCGTCAGCGATCCTGTTCTGTCTCCCTGTAATGTTTGTCTAATCTTGAATGGGATTGTGCTGAAAATTTAAATTTTCCTGAAGGAACTCTCCTGACGGAATAAATAAAGTACTATCTAATCTAATCCAAACCAGCCTTGCCCAGGCACACCCTCCTGGTTTTGGAGTATAAACATTTAGGGTTTTGGCACCAGCCGCTAGACTAGATCTGACCAACCAAAATCTATGAGCATGAACTGTATAAAGCCTACTTAAAGGAGAGGCGAAACGTCTTCTAAGACAAACCAAGAAGTCTAATTGCGATCGATTGAGTGCCCTCAGATTACAATGACCTGGATGAATGGGAACATTCATAGATAAGTAATGCAAGATTTTGGGTGTTCCTGAATGCAACCTCGCTCGCCGTAACAGTCATTGGTGAATAATAAGGAAGTGCTGTGTTATTGGTGTGGCTCCTGGCTAACTGTTCTCATGTTAAAATTGGCCATATTTTAAAAGAGCATCAGACTATGTGTGCTGTTGTTGGAACGCTACATTACTTACTTACTTAACTGCATTTTTGCAGCTGGCCGAGTCTGAAATGATTCAGCATCGAAATAAGGTATCAATCATTTCTTCTTTTTTTTTGTTTCAGTTGCTGCTGCACTGTGTCGATGCCCATCACTCATCGTCAGGCAGTTAGACCACCTGTCGCTTTCCACTCAAAGTGCCCCCTTAACTCTTCACTCGGGTGAGTACCGAATCCGATACTTTCTTTGTCTTTTTGGCATACCCAGCGAAACTACCTTTTTTTTTTTTTTTGGATTGATTGAGACTTTAATTAGTAGATTGCACAGTACAGTACATATTCTGTACGATTGACCACTAAATGGTAGCACCCGAAAAAGTTTTTCAGCTTGTTGAAGTCGGGGTCCACGTTAATCAATTCATGGTCTGTAAGGGATGTTGCCATTTTCAATGCCAACAAAATAATTGCTTCAAAAACGCCTCAACATAAGTAAAGTAAGGATCCACTTTTCCTAAACATGCGCTCACATTCTAATTTTTATTGACTTGCTACTGATTAGTAAGGGTGTAACGGTACACAAACATTTCGGTTCGGCACGTACCTCGGTTTAGAGGTCCCGGTTCCGTTCATTTTCGGTACAGTAAGAAAACTACAAAATATACTTTTTTTTTTGGGTTATTTATTTACCATGGCATAACATACATATACACAGGGTCCATTGCCAGGGTTAATGTGGTCAACATATATTAAATAAAAAATAAATAAGGCTCAGAATGGTTTCTTAACAAAACCTTTCTACATATAAAGTGCTTTTTTTGATTGATTGATTGATTGAGACTTTTATTAGCCTGGCTAACTTGGCAGTAAGAGGATATATGGGCTCATTGTTCTTCCACCATAAAAGTGGGTCAAAATCTAGTTTTTTAATGCAATACGGACTTTAATCTGATGCTATAAAAACATTTGTTATTGCTTTAGCCCTGCCTGACCCGCCGAGGAGAGGCTGCTTGAATGCGGTGGTGACGCTTCAAATGGGTTAGCATGTGTTATGAGAGTAGCGTATGTGTTTGTGTGGCCTTTTAATATGTGACAGCATGTGACGTCAGTAATTGCTTCAAAAACGCTCCAACATAAGTAAAGTAAGGATCCATTTTTCCAAAATATGCGCTCACATTCTAATTTTTATTGACATGTTACTGATTAGTAAGGGTGTAACGGTACACAAAAATTTCGGTTCGGTACGTACCTCGGTTTAGAGGTCCCGGTTCGGTTCATTTTCGGTACAGTAAGAAAACTACAAAATATACTTTTTTTTGGGTTATTTATTTACCAAATTTGTAAACAATGGCATAACATACATATACACAGGATCCATTGCCAGGGTTAATGTGGTCAACATATATTAAATAAAAACTAAATAAGGCTCAGAATGGTTTCTTAACAAAACCTTTCTACATATAAAGTGCTTTTTTTGATTGATTGATTGAGACTTTTATTAGCCTGGCTAACTTGGCAATAAGAGGATATATGGGCTCATTGTTCTTCCACCATAGAAGTGGGTCAAAATCTAGTTTTTTAATGCAATATGAACTTTAATCTGATGCTATAAAAACATTTGTTATTGCTTTAGCCCTGCCTGACTCGCCGAGGAGAGGCTGCTTGAATGCGGTGGTGACTTCAAATGGGTTAGCATGTGTTATGAGAGTAGCATATGTGTGTGTGTGTGTGTGGCCCTTTAATATGTGACGTCAGTGAGTGTGTGGGCGAGCGAGGTGAGGGAGCTTAGCGCGAGTGCGGGAGTGGCTGGTGTTTTGTTGGATTGGCTGTGTGCAAGACCTCAATAAAGCTACGATTTGCAACTAATCGCCAGACTGAATGGATGGATGAATTTGCAAAATATTAATTTAAAACAAAGAAGAAAAAAAAACGTTTTACTTTGTCATTACGGGTTATTGTATGTAGAATTTTGAGGACAATTTTTTTCAATTCAATTTTGGTATCCATCCAGCCATACATATTTTTTTTTACCGCTTATTCCCTTTGTGGTCGCGGGGGCCGCTGGTGCCTCTCTCAGCTGCAATCAGGCGGAAGGCGGGGTACACCCTGGACAAGTCGCCACCTCATCGCAGGGCCAACACAGATAGACAGACAACATTAACACACTAGGGCCGATTTTAGTGTTGCCAATCAACTTATCCCCAGGTGCATGTCTTTGGAAGTGGGAGGAAGCCGGAGTACCCGGAGGGAACCCACGCATTCACGGGGAGAACATGAAAGATCCCGAGCCCGGGATTGAACCTGGGACTACTCAGGACCTTCGTATTGTGAGGCAGACGCACTAACCCCTCTGCCACCCCTTAAAAGCTCCTATTTCTTTAATGAAAACCACATTTCCCAGAATGCAATATGAGCACCAAAATAATGCCTGTTTTGTCTAAATGGCCCAGCATTCTCATCTTCAACGCAAACTTTTTGAATCCCATTAAAATTACAAATCCACGTGCTAATATAACTTTATATTTTTGTATTGTACCGCTCAGAACAGCAGTTCGGCGAGTGTCTAATACGTTAGATTTACTTTGGTTGTGTTTGTGTTGCGAATTGTCTTTCAAACGTAATGACACAAATTAATTTTCATAAAATATAAGACCATATTTTGTTGCAAAAAGTTGACGAGTGTCCGGGGCATTAGCAGTTTTAGCGTATCCATCCATTTTCTACCGCTTATTCCCATTTGGGGTGGCGGGGGGCGCTGGCGCCTATCTCAGCTACAATCGGGCGGAAGGCGGGGTACACCCTGGACAAGTCGCCACCTCATCGCAGGGCCAACACAGATAGACAGACAACATTCACACTCACATTCACACACTAGGGCCAATTTAGTGTTGCCAATCAACCTATTGTTTTAGCGTATAAGGTTGTAAAATGACAACGTGGAATAGTGAAGTGCTGTTAATATTAACTGGTTCAGGGGTGCCCATTACGTCGATCGCGAGCTACCAGTCGACCGCGGGGGGTGTGTCAGTCGATCTCCAGCCAGGCTTTTAAAAAAATAGACCTAAAAATTAGTGATCATCAATCTTCACCAAGACGTCACTTAAATGACATTCACGGTACCGGAGGGTCTTGTGAGATGACGCTGGCTGCTGCAAGATCATTATTATTAAAATATGACCGAGAGGAAGGCGAGAAACACTTTTTATTTCAACAGACTCTCGCGCCGTACCTTCCGTCAAAACTCTAAAGGCCGACTGCACATTTCCTATCTTCACAATAAAAGCCCTGCTTCATGCTGCCTGCGCTAACTAAATACAAAGTCTCGGAAAACTGGCGTGCACAAGCGATCCCTCAGAAAGCTGGCTTCCGAGACTCTTATTTTGTTAGCGCAGGCAGCATGAAGCAGGGCTTTTATTGTGAAGATAGGAAATGTGCAGTCGGCCTTTAGAGTTTTGACGGAAGGGACGGCGCGAAAGTCTGTTGAAATAAAAAGTGTTTCTCGCCTTCCTCTCTGTCATTTTTTCATAATAATGAACTGGCAGCAGCCAGCGTCATCTCACAAGACCCTCGGGTGCCGTGAATGTCAATCAAGCAAGCTACGGAATTTGCCGCCAATGTTTTTCTTGTAAAGTGTATGGAAGCTGGATGAATTAGATGCCAAAAACCAACCACTTTCATGTGGTATTGTACAGAAAGGACAACTTTTTTTCTCCTCCATTTGAAAATGTGGGCGTTATCATCATTACTGTCTGATTCCAATCAATGCAAGTCATCAGAATCAGGTAATACACCAACTTATATTCTTGTCTTTGTGAAAGAAAGACATCTATATGTGTTACACATGCTTGTATTGTCATTAAACACATTTAACTTGTTTACAAAAATGTCTTTTTCATAAATAAATAAATATAAATGATATATATAAATGAGGTAGATCCCCTCGAGTTGGTCAATTGAAAAGTAGCTCGCCTGCAGAAAAAGTGTGGGCACCCCTGGTCTAACTGAAGAAAGTATTCTGCAAAAATGGGCAATATATACTGTAAAGTATCAACAACAATAATGCCCAGGCCACTTGTTGCTTGGCAATTAGTGAGAACTCTCAGGGAAAACAAACTTTAATTTATTTATTTTTTACACTTTTATTGCATCGTTTTAGCTTATATGAATAATCCTTGAAATGAGTGTTCTTTATTCACTAAAGGAATCTAACTGCATTTGATGGTGTGCAGCCAAAGTGCTCTATTTGAACAACCATAAATGAACGCATCTGTTGATGCAAAACAAAAAAAACCTCACATGAGATCAATTAAACGAGTTTCGTGCATCATTGTTTCCATTTGCATTATTGATTTACACACTCCCAATTAAAGCTTCTAAATCCTTCCATGTGCACATTTTTTCGATATAATGAATAGGCCCCAGTGTAATTATGTCATAATATTAATCAATACATGGGAGGAAAGCTGTCTTTTATAACTAGAGAATATAAAACTTAAAAAATTATATTTTATACGCCATAATACTCTGTTACTAAAGTTAGTACAGTACAGTCTCACTTGGATGCCTGCAGAAACTTTCTTCTACAGTACTCATAATATATAATATAAACCAGGGGTCACCAAGTAGCCCATAAGGACCAGATGAGTAGCCCGCTGGCCTGTTCTAAAAATAGCTCAAATAGCAGCACTTACCAGTGAGCTGCCTCTATTTTTTAATTTTTATTTATTTACTAGCAAGCTGGTCTTGCTTTGCTGGACATTTTTAAGACAAAACTCAAAAAGAATTTGAAAATCCAAAAAATATTTTAAAGACTTGGTCTTCACTTGTTTAAAGAAATTCTTTTTTTTTTTTTTTTTTTACTTTGCTTTTTATAAATTTCAGAAACACAATTTTAGAGAAAAAATACAACGTTAAAAATGATTTTAGGATTTTGAAACACATGTACATTTTTACCTTTTAAATTCCTTCCTCTTCTTTCCTGACCAATTTAAATCAATGTTCAAGTAAATGTATTTTTTTTATTGTAAAGAATAATAAATGCATTTTATTTCAATTCTTCATTTTAGCTTCTGTTTTTTCGACGAAAAATATTTGTGAAATATTTCTTCCAACTTATTATGTTTAAAATTCCCCCCAAAAATTGTGGCAAATCTAGAAAATCTGTAGAATCCAATTTAAATCTTATTTCAAAGTCTTTTGAGTTTCCTTTAAAATGTTTGTTCTGGAAAATCTAGAAGAAATAATGATTTGTCTTTTTAGAAATATAACTTTGTCCAATTTGTTTTATATTCTAACAAAGTGCAGATTGGATTTTAACCTACTTAAAACATGTCATCAAAAATATATATTTAATGTGAGAAATCATTATAATGATCATTGTTTCCACAAAGATAAATATCATTAATTATTAATAATAACATAAAGTTAAAGCTAAATTAAGCAAATTGGCTATTTCTGGCAATTTATTTAAGTGTGTATCAAACTGGTAGCCCTTCGCATTAATCAGTACCCAAGAAGTAGCTCTTAGTTTCAAAAATGTTGGTGACCCCTGATATAAAGCATGGTTAGAACTAAACAATAACCTCATTTGCCATCAACAGCATCTGCAAAGTCAATGGAGAACGATCTAAAACAGGGGCGTCAAGCTCATTTTAGATCGGGGGACACATGGAGAAAAATCCACTTCCAAGTGGGCCGGACTGGTAAAATCATGGCACGATAACTTAAAAATAAAGACCACTTCAGATTGTTTTATTTGTTTAAAAAAAGAACAGGCACATTCTGAAAATGTACAAATCATAACGTTGGGTGTTTCTTTACACTTACATTTTGCGGTTAATAGTATTCTGCCTTTTATTTGTCGTTATTTATACTTAATTATGTGATAAGGTTCATCAGTCAACTCATTGGTGTTCAATCAAGATAAAGAAATAATATCCAAATCTAATTACAGTATGTTAAATATGTAGTTTCCCTCCACTGGTGCATTAACGTGTGTTTTATTTATTTATTTATTTATTTTTTGCATATATAGCATCATCTACAACAGGGGCGCTCACACTTTTTCTGCAGGCGAGCTACTTTTCAATTGACCAAGTCGAAGAGATCTACCTCATTCCTATTTATAATTTATATTTATTTATTTATGAAAGAGACATTTTTGTTAACAAGTTAATGGTGTTTAATGATAATACAAGCATGTTTAACACACATAGATTCCTTTCTTTCATGAAGACAAGAATATAAGTTGGTGTATTACCTGATTCTGATGACTTGCATTGATTGGAATTAGACAGTGGTGCTGATAACGTCCGCATTTTCAAATGGAGGTGAAAAAAAAGTCCTCCTTTCTGTCCAATACCACATGAAAGTGGTTGGATTTGGCATCTCATTTGTCCAACTTGCATACTCGTTTTTAAACACTTTGTTATGAGAGTAGCATATGTGTGTGGCCCTTTAATGTCTGGCAGCAGGTGAGTGACGTCAGTGAGTGTGCGGGTGGGCAAGCAAGTGAGAAAGCGGTCGCTGAGGGCGGGGGAGAAATACATTGGCATCAAACTCCGTAGCTTGCTAGCTTGTGCACGCTCGCTTTCTGAGACTCTTATTTTGTTAGCACAGGCAGGATGAAACAGGTCTTTTATGGTGAAGACAGGAACTGTGCAGTCGGTCTTTAGAGTTTTGACAGTAGGTACGGAGTCTCTAGAAATAAAATGTGTTTCTCTGCGTCCGCCCTGTTAGTGATTTTTTTCTTAAATATGAGCTCGCAGCAGCCAGCGTCATCTCACAAGATCCTCGGGTGCCGAGAATGTCAAACAACTGACGAAAGTGAAGTCTTGGTATGATTGATGATTGCTCATTTTTATGTCTATTTTTTATTGTCTGGCCTGAGATCGACTGACACACCCTCCGAGATCGACCAGTCGATCGCGATCGACGTAATGGGCACCCCTGATCTACAAAGATACAAAGAATTGCTATTGTGACATCTAGTGGACACATTCAGAAGAGCGGTTTCTTTCATTCCAAAATTTCGGCTCATTCTTATACTTAGCAGACTGATCCCGAGGGCCGGATAAAACCTGTTCTGTGCGTTAGACACCACTCGTCTAAAACAGTGGTTCTCAAATGGGGGTACGCGAAGGTATGCCAAGGGGTACGTGGGATTTTTAAAAAATATTCTGAAAATAGCAAGAATTCAGAAATCCCTTTATAAATATATTTTTTGAATAATACTTCAACAAAATATGAATGTAAGTTCATGTACTGTGAAAAGAAATGCAACAATGCAATATTCAGTGTTGACAGCTAGATTTTTTTGTGGACAAGATCCATAAATATTGATGTTTTTTTTGTGTAGGAATATTTAAATTAAGTTCATGAATCCAGATGGATCTCTATTACAATCCCCAAAGAGGGCACTTTAAGTTGATGATTACTTCTATGTGAAGAAATCTTTATTTATAATTGAATCACTTGTTTATTTTTCAACAAGTTTTTAGTTATTTTTATATCTTTTTTTCCAAATAGTTCAAGAAAGACCACTACAAATGAGCAATATTTTGCACTGTTATACAATTTAATAAATCAGAAACTGATGACATAGTGCTGTATTTTACTTCTTTATCTCTTTTTTTCAACCAAACATGCTTTGCTCTGATTAGGAGGTACTTGAAATAAAAAAAATGTTCACAGGGGGTACATCACTGAAAAAAGGTCGAGAACCACTGCCCTAAAACGTAGACCGTCTGGCAGAATGAAAGCAATTACCACCAGTTTTTAGTGAAAGCGCCCAAAATAATGATACAATCTAAATAATGCAGCAAGTCAGTACGGTTGCAGTGTTGCGTAATAAAGCGATGACAAAAGCAAACATCCATCCATTTTTCTACCGCTTAGTCCCTTTGGGGTCACTGATGCCTATTTCAGCTACAATCGTGCTTGAGCAGGGCTTATGTGATCCAGCATGGCTCATGTGGTAGCAACTTGAAGGTCGGAGGTTCGATCCTCGGTCCCGCCGTGACCATGTATCCTTGAGCAAGACACTGAACCCCTGATGCTGCGTCATTAGTAGTTAAACGTGGTAATAGTGTCACATCGATTCGAGTACCTGGAAGGTTGAAGAGCGCGATACAAGTAAAATCCATACCCATTTAATCCACTTTTTTCACAAGTAATGCGAATCCAGCCGTTTATTCGGAAACCTTTCACAGCTTTCCACTTTGTAAAAGGTAACACTCAAGGATTGACTCTGCGCATCTAAGCCAGGGATGTCAAACACGCGGCCCGTGGGCCGGATCAGGCCCATAAACAGGTTCAACGCGGCCCGCCAGATGACTTTGCCAAGTGTAAAATTGAGCTGCATTTTGAAATGAAAGAAAGTGCTGTTCTAAATGTGTCCACTGGATGTCACTATAGTAATTCTGTTAGGTCAGCAAATAGTTTATACCTGGGAGAACAAGTATTCCAAGCAAGAGGTACACAGGCTTTAAAACAAACAGGAGCAAAATAAACCCTGAAAATGTTCTGTGGAAATGATTGTCTTCCGTGCAAATTTAAATAAAGTGAATAGTTGAAATGACAAATGAGGTAGTTAAAACATCCATCCATCCATTTTCTACCGCTTAATAGTTAAAACATAGAAAAATATTTTTTTAATCCTAAATGGACAGCACAGTGAAACAGGGGTTAGTGCGTCTGCCTCACAATACAAAGGTCCTGGGTTCGGTTCCTGCGCTCGGGATTTTTCCGTGTGGAGTTTGCATGTTCTCCCCGTGACTGCGTGGGTTCCCTCCTGGTACTCCGGCTTCCTCCCACCTACAAAAACATGCACCTGGGGATAGGTTGATTGGCACTAGTGTGTGAAAGTTGTCTGTCTATCTGTGTTGGCCCTGCGAGGAGGTGGCGACTTGTCCGGGGTGTACACCGCCTTCCGCCAGAAGGGGCGGCATAGCTCGGTTGGTAGAGTGGCCGTGCCAGCAACTTGAGAGTTGCAGGTTCGATTCCCGCGTGTGCCGTCCTAGTTACTGCCGTTGTGTCCTTGGGCAAGACACTTTACCCACCTGCTCCCAGTGCCACCCACACTGGTTTAAATGTAACTTAGATATTGGGTGTCACTATGTATAGCGCTTTGAGTCACTTGAGAAAAGCGCTATATAAATATAATTCACTAAAAAAATTCACTAATGCAGCTGAGATAGGCTCCAGCACCCACCGCGACCCACAAAGGGAAAAGCGGTAGAAAATGGATGGATGGATGGATGACTGTGTTTTAGTGAGAGTGTAAAGTCATACCTGAAAGATGGAGGGGTGTGGTGAACGCCAGTGTCTCTGAGAGAAGCTGAGGAGTCAAGGTGACAGCTGCCTTTTTGAGCTGCAGGAGGATGTTGCATAATCCACTGAAGTCTCCGGTAAGAGCCGACTTAATATCACAATTTTCCCATCCAAAAACTTGCTGGCTGACGTAGAGAAACATGTTCGCTTGACCGCTCTGTGTTAAAGCTTCACAACAAACAAAGAAACACCGGCTGTGTTTCGGTGCTAAAGACAGCTGCAATCCACCGCTTTCCACCAACAGCATTCTTCTTTATAGTCTCCATTATTAATTTAAGAAATTGCAAAAGATTCAGCAACACAGATGTCCAAATTACTGTGTAATTATGTGATGAAAAGAGACAACTTTTAGCCGTGTGTGGTGCTGGGCTAATATGTCCGCTACAACCCGAGACGTCACAAACACGCGTCATCATTCAACAAGAAACTCCGCGGGAAATTTAAAATTGCAATTTAGTAAACTAAACCGGCCGTATTAGCATGTGTTGCAATGTTAATATTTCATCATTGATATATAAACTATCAGTCGGTAGTAGTGGGTTTCAGTAGGCCTTTAGTGAAGTGAAGTGAATTATATTTATATAGCGCTTTTCTCAAGTGACTCAAAGCGCTATACATAGTGACACCCAATATCTAAGTTTCATTTAAACCAGTGTGGGTGGCACTGGGAGCAGGTGGGTAAAGTGTCTTGCCCAAGGACACAACGGCAGTGACTAGGATGGCACAAGCGGGAATCGAACCTGCAACCCTCAAGTTGTTGACACGGCCACTCTACCAACCGAGCTATGCCGCCCCTTTTACACATGGTTGATAAACAAATGCACAAAGCCACACATCTATTATTGTGTTAATTCTGGAAAGTATTCCAAATATTTGTTCGCCCTATTTTTCCTCTTCCTTCTTCTTCCATTCAAAATATTCGCTTTCAAAATGTCCGGCTCATTCATGACACGCTAGCTGCTGCTGTATTTATCATTTTTCGGAAATTCCCTCATTTCTTGTGCCGTTTTTTGTCCATTCAAAATGAATTTTCAGGCTTCATACTTCCACATTTCCCGCATTTTTCAACCGATTCTAACCACTGCAAGGTCAAGATGCTCCTTCCTAATATCTATCCATCCATCCATTTTCTACCGCTTATTCCCTTTGGGGTCGCGGGGGGCGCTGGCGCCTATCTCAGCTACAATCGGGCGGAAGGCGGGGTACACCCTGGACAAGTCGCCACCTCATCGCAGGGCCAACACAGATAGACAGACAACATTCACACTCACATTCACACACTAGGGCCAATTTAGTGTTGCCAATCAACCTATCCCCAGGTGCATGTCTTTGGAAGTGGGAGGAAGCCGGAGTACCCACGCAGTCACGGGGAGAACATGCAAACTCCACACAGAAAGATCCCGAGCCTGGATTTGAACCCAGGACTGCAGGACCTTCGTATTGTGAGGCAGACGCACTAACCCCTCTGCCACCGTGAAGCCCTCCTTCCTAATAATGTTAGTCGAATGTTAGAATGTTAACGTTAGCATCTTAGTATGCTTACACAAGCATGCTAGTTTTTCTGGCAAATTTTGCATGTTAGCATGTAAGCATGCTAGCTTTTTTTGTTGTTTATTGTGCAGGTATACACCTCAGAGTTGTCTATTTTGGTACTTGACCCATGCCTACTGTTAAAATGATCATGATAGCATGTTATGTTTTTAGTTTATTTTTGCAGGTCATGATCCGTTGTTTATTGGATCATGTTTTGTTTAGTTTTTGACTCCCTCAGTTCTGTTTTCAGCACCTCTGGGTTTGTGTTTTTGTTGTCATGGGTGCTGATCAGTTTCACCTGCCTCTGATTAGTGTTCGGGGCACTCACCTGCTCCTGGGCACTGATCGGAGAGCTACTTCTTACCGTTTTTTCGCCACAGACTGTCTGGCTGTCTTGTTTGCTTTACGCAACAGTTACGATTGATGATTCTTTACTTCTTTGCTCACAATTCCTGTGCTAAGGTTTTTGCCTGAGCTCCCCGTGTGTCGTTTGTTTTGTATCATGACTTTTGGTATTTTGAATGTTTTATGAGGACTAAATAATTTCCTTACCTGCACCATGGCTCCTGAGTTCCTGCTGCATCTTGGGAGAACGATCCGCGCCGTAAAATGCGACCCAAGCGTGACACCTCATATCTTTTGGTACTTGACTCATGCTAGCGTTTCATGCTAACTTTTGTAGCTCATTTTGCACGTATACACTTAGGAGTTATATTTGTTGTTACCTGATGCTATCTGGTAGAGTGCTAACTGTCAGCATTTTAGTTCTGCTTTGACTTTGTCAGCATTCACATTAGGGGTATTGGTCTAGCACCGAGATACTAATGAATCATATTCGGTACTATACCGCCTCTGAAAGTCGATCCTGTACGACTTGGTATCGGATTGATACCCAAATTTGTGATATCATCCAAAACTAATGTAAAGTGTCAAACAACAGAAGAATAAGGGATTATTACATTTTAAGAGAAGTGTAGATTGAACATGTTAAAAGAGAAAGTAAGCAGATATTAACAGTAAATGAACAAGTAGGTTAATAATTAATTTTCTACCACTTGGCCTTAATATTTTTGACAAAATAATAGAATGACACAATATGTTACTGCATATGTCAGCAGCCTTTGTTTGTTTACTTACTAATAAAAGCCAAGTTGTCTTGTATGTTCACTATTTTATTCAAGGACTAACTTGCAATAAGAAACATATGTTTAATGTACCCTAAGATTTGTTGTTAAAATAAAGCCAATAATGCCATTTTTTTGTGGTCCCCTTTATTTAGAAAATTACCGAAAAGTATCGAAATAATTTTGATACCGGTACCAAAATATCGGTATCAGGACAAACACTAATTCACACACAACTTCTACCAAAATTGTTTTTTCTAGTTATCTCTCAAATTTCTGAAAAACTAGCACTGCGTCTCGATACTGTTTTGTCTGTCAGCGTGTTGAAGTTGCTGATGATGAAAATGTAATAAAACTGTTCAAAATTCGCACCCAAACCATATCGGTTCTATTCTTATTTGTTTATTCATCGTTTATTTTCCTTTCTTTTTGTTTTATTTTCTAATTTTTGTCCTAATTATTATGAAATTCTATTGTCTCTTGTTTTAACACAGGCTATGAACAAACTATTAGTAACTGCTAAGACATGCATAAGGGCTAGAATTGAATAAACTCTGATTCTTCCTGTGCCTTTTCTGACATTTTAAGCTGAACAAGTGTTACCATTAGGGCTGTGAATCTTTGGGTGTCCCACGATTCGATTCAATATCGATTCTTGGGGTCACCATTCGATAATATTTGGATTTTTTTTTTATTCGATTCTCGATTCAAAAACGATATATTCCCGATTCAAAAGTATTCATTCAATACATAGGATTTCAGCAGTATCTACCCCAGTCTGCTGACATGCTAGCAGAGTAGTAGATTTAAAAAAAAAAAGCTTTTATAATTGTAAAGGACAATATTTTATCAACTGATTGCAATAATGTAAATTTGTTTTAACTCTTAAACAAACCAAAAATATGACTTTTTTTAAATCTTTGTGAAAACATTGGACACAGTGTGTTGTCAAGCTTATGAGATGCGATTCAAGTGTAAGCCACTGTGACACTATTGTTTTTTTTTTAATTTTTACAAATGTCTAATGATAATGTCAATGAGGGATTTTTAATCACTGCTATGCTGAAGTTATAACAATATTGATACTGTTGTTGATAATATTCATTTTTGTTGTACTACTTTTGGTTTGTTCTGTGTCGTGTTTGTGTCTCCTGTTTATTGCAGTTCTGAGTGTTGCTGGGTCAGGTTCGGTTTTGGAATTGGATTGCATTGTTATGGTATTGCTGTGTATTGTTTTGTTGGATTGATAAAAAAAAAAAAATATATATATTTTTTTTTTTAATCGATTTTTAAAAAATGAGAATCGATTCTGAATAAGAACAAGCTTAAAAAGTAGATGTGTTTCTGTTAGAGGAGTTCAACTGTGGAACAGCTTGGATTATTCCTTCAAATGTTCCAGTTCCATTCACACATTTAAAAAACACTTTAAGACCAATGTCTTGAAAAAATATATCACTCTTGAATTAACATCCATCCATCCATCCATCATCTTCCGCTTATCCGAGGTCGGGTCGCGGGGGCAGCAGCCTAAGCAGGGAAGCCCAGACTTCCCTATCTCCAGCCACTTCGTCTAGCTCTTCCCGGGGGATCCCGAGGCGTTCCCAGGCCAGCCGGGAGACATAGTCTTCCCAACGTGTCCTGGGTCTTCCCCATGGCCTCCTACCAGCTGGACGTGCCCTAAACACCTCCCTAGGGAGGCGTTCGGGTGGCATCCTGACCAGATGCCCGAACCACCTCATCTGGCTCCTCTCGATGTGAAGGAGCAGCGGCTTTACTTTGAGTTCCTCCCGGATGGCAGAGCTTCTCACCCTATCTCTAAGGGAGAGCCCCGCCACACGGCGGAGGAAACTCATTTCGGCCGCTTGTACCCGTGATCTTATCCTTTCGGTCATGACCCAAAGCTCATGACCACAGTCACCATGGGAACGTAGATCGACCGGTAAATTGAGAGCTTTGCCTTCCGGCTCAGCTCCTTCTTCACCACAACGGATCAATACAACGTCCGCATTACTGAAGACGCCGCACCGATCCGCCTGTCGATCTCACGATCCACTCTTCCCCCACTCGTGAACAAGACTCCTAGGTATTTGAACTCCTCCACTTGGGGCAGGGTCTCCTCCCCAACCCGGAGATGGCACTCCACCCTTTTCCGGGCGTAGTTAATATCTATGATTAATTTTAATTAGAAATTAAACATGAGATATAAATAATAATAGAAGTACAATTGTTTGTATGTATTGTATATATAATTAGTGCAAAGGTCTATATGTACACAGGGATATTTCACATGCCTGTACTGTGTATAAAATTGAACTACGTTCATGTTGTTTATAATGTGTATTTATAATATGTTGTGCAAAGGACGTTTTACAACTTTCGGAAGTTTATTTTGTACTTAAAATTGTTTAGGCGCAATAAGTGTTTAACTTCAGCCTAAACCCTTTCGGTCTGTAACATTTTTTATTTTCAATCTATGAATGTACAACTTTTTATTTTCAATCTATGGATGTACAACTGTTTGTTTGCTTTGTTGACCATTGACCGAAGCACAATAAACTTGAACTTGAAAAAACTTGAATTGCACAACGCATTTGAATCGAATTTTTCCCACACCCCTAGTTACCATGTAACGGTTTTTTTATGGTAACTTGCTAATAAGCATGTGGGGGACAAAAACACAAGGCTACTATACAGTCAAATATTTCTCCTCCCTCTCTTCTTATGTAGGACGACCATGGTGATGTGAGGCAACCGCTCCGATAATTAGCTGTAGTTTATTAATTATGAATAAGAGCTGCTTCTGCGGGGCGAGCCGGCGAGCGGGCCCACTCGTAGCGCCTCATAAATTAAACAACAGAGTTTCCCAGCCTTTTGATTAGAGATAAAGAGGAAATATTGCGATCAATAGAGACCCGTTAAGAGATGGCGTTGCAGATGAGTAAGGTAAAATAAAAAAAATATAGACGGGAAGGACTACATTGAAATTACAGACTCATTGTATTGAAGTTGTCGGATGGTTCCGGACGTGGGCGGTATGAAAGACGAGTGTGCGCGTTGGAGTGTGAACTTTTTATGTGGCATCATCAAAAAGGTGGGAAAAGCCTCGCCATCAGTCTCCATCCACCATCATGATGATGATACCCACGCACATCCCTGGTTCTACTGCGCCTTCGTCCTCTCTTTACATCCCTGCAGCACAGTGGGGCACAAACGTCTGGTATACAGAATCAGAAATACAGTGGGGCAAAAAAAGTATTTAGTCAGCCACCGATTGTGCAAGTTCTCCCACTTAAAGTGATGACGGAGGTCTGTAATTTTCACTAGAAGCATTTAAGTCTCACCTTAAAACTCATCTGTATACTCTAGCCTTTAAATAGACCTCCTTTTTAGACCAGTTGATCTGCCGCTTCTTTTCTTTCTCCTATGTCCCCCCCTCCCTTGTGGAGGGGGTCCGGTCCGATGACCATGGATGAAGCACTGGCTGTCCAGAGTCGAGACCCAGGATGGACCGCTCGCCTGTATCGGTTGGGGACATCTCTACGCTGCTGATCCGCCTCCGCTTGAGATGGTTTTCTGTGGACGGGACTCTCGCTGCTGTCTTGGATCCGCTTGAACTGAACTCTCGCGGCTGTGTTGGAGGCACTATGGATTGAACTTTCACAGTATCATGTTAGACCCGCTCGACATCCATTGCTTTCGGTCCCCTAGAGGGGGTTGCCCACATCTGAGGTCCTCTCCAAGGTTTCTCATAGTCAGCATTGTCACTGGCGTCCCACTGGATGTGAATTCTCCCTGCCCACTGGGTGTGAGTTTTCCTTGCCCTTTTGTGGGTTCTTCCGAGGATGTTGTAGTCGTAATGATTTGTGCAGTCCTTTGAGACATTTGTGATTTGGGGCTATATAAATAAACATTGATTGATTGATTGACTTTAACTGTGAGAGACAAAATGTGAAAAAAAAAATCCAGGAATTCACATTGTAGGAATTTTAAATAATTTATTTGTAAATTATGGTGGAAAATAAGTATTTGTTCAACCATTCAAAGCTCTCACTGATGGAAGGAGGTTTTGGCTCAAAATCTCACGATACATGGCCCCATTCATTCTTTCCTTAACACGGATCAATCGTCCTGTCCCCTTAGCAGAAAAACAGCCCCAAAGCATGATGTTTCCACCCCCATGCTTCACAGTAGGTATGGTGTTCTTGGGATGCAACTCAGTATTCTACCGGGGCGGCATGGCGTAGTGGGTAGAGCGGTCATGCCAGAATTCTGAGGGTTGCAGGTTCGCTTCCCACCTATTGACATACAAATCGCTGCCGTTGTGTCCTTGGGCAGGATACTTCACCCTTGCCCCCCGGTGCCGCTCACACTGGTGAATGAATAAATGAATGATGAATGAATGATTGGTGGTGGTCGGAGAGGCCGTAGGCGCAAACTGGCAGCCACGCTTCCGTCAGTCTACCCCAGGTCAGCTGTGGCTATAAATGTAGCTTACCACCACCAGGTGTGAATGAATGATGGGTTCCCACTTCTCTGTGAGCACTTTGAGTATCTAACAATAGAAACGCGCGATATAAATCTAATCCATTATTATTATTATTATTATTCCTCCAAACACGACAAGTTGAGTTTATACCAAAAAGTTCTATTTTGGTTTCATCTGACCACATGACATTCTCCCAATCCTCTGCTGTATCATCCATGTATCCATTTTGGTATAAACTCAACTCGTCGTGTTTGGTGGAAGAAGAATACAGGGGTCGGCAACCCGCGACTCTGGAGTCGCATGCGGCTCTTTAGCGCCGCCCTAGTGGCTCTCTGGAGCTTTTTCAAAAATATATGAAAAATGGAAATGAGGGGGGGAAAAAAACACATGTTTTGTTTTAATTTGGTTTCTGTAGGAGGACAAACATGACACAAACCTCCCTAATTGCTATAAAGCACACTGTTTGTATTAAACATGGTTCACTGATTCGATTTGGCAAGCACCGGTTTGTCCTACTCATTATGGCGGTCCTTGAACTCACCCTAGTTTGTTTACATGCATAACTTTCTCCGACTTTCTAAGACGGGTTTTATGCCACTTTTTTTTCTGTCTCATTTTGTCCACCAAACCTTTAACGTTGTGCATGAATGCAGCAAACATGAGTTTTGTTGTTATTGACTTGTGTGGAGTGCTAATCAGACATATTTGGTCACTGCATGACTGCAAGCTAATCGATGCTAACATGCTATTTAGGCTAGCTGTATGTACATATTGCATCATTATGCTTCATTTGTAGCTATATTTGAGCTCATTTGGTTTCCTTTAAGTCCTCTTATTTCAATTTATATCTCATGACACTATCTGTATGTAATCCATCCATCCATCCATCATCTTCCGCTTATCCGAGGTCGAGTCGCGGGGGCAGCAGCCTAAGCAGGGAAGCCCAGACTTCCCTCTCTCCAGCCACTTCGTCTAGCTCTTCCCGGGGGATCCCGAGGCGTTCCCAGGCCAGCCGGGAGACATAGTCTTCCCAACGTGTCCTGGGTCTTCCCCGTGGCCCCCTACCAGCTGGACGTGCCCTAAACACCTCCCTAGGGAGGCGTTCGGGTGGCATCCTGACCAGATGCCCGAACCACCTCATCTGGCTCTTCTCGATGTGAAGGAGCAGCGGCTTTACTTTGAGTTCCTCCCGGATGGCAGAGCTTCTCACCCTATCTCTAAGGCCACCCGGCGGAGGAAACTCATTTCGGCCGCTTGTACCCGTGATCTTATCCTTTCGGTCATGACCCAAAGCTCATGACCATAGGTGAGGATGGGAACGTAGATCGACCGGTAAATTGAGAGCTTTGCCTTCCGGCTCAGCTCCTTCTTCACCACAATGGATCGGTACAACGTCTGCATTACTGAAGACGCCGCCCCGATCCGCCTGTCGATCTCACGATCCACTCTTCCCCCACTCGTGAACAAGACTCCTAGGTACTTGAACTCCTCCACTTGGGGCAGGGTCTCCTCCCCAACCCGGAGATGGCATTCCACCCTTTTCCGGGCGATAACCATGGACTCGGACTTGGAGGTGCTGATTCTCATTCCGGTCGCTTCACACTCGGCTGCGAACCGATCCAGTGAGAGCTGAAGATCCCAGCCAGATGAAGCCATCAGGACCACATCATCTGCAAAAAGCAGAAACCTAATCCCGCGGCCACCAAACCGGAACCCCTCAACGCCTTGACTGCGCCTAGAAATTCTGTCCATAAAAGTTATGAACAGAATCGGTGACAAAGGACAGCCTTGGCGGCGTCAAGGCTGTATGTAATATGGCTTTTAATTTTTTGAGGCTACAGACATATTTGTTTTTGTATTTTTGGTCCAATATGGCTCTTTCAACATTTTAGGTTGCTGACCCCTGGTCTAAGGAGACCGAGGTGTCCGATACATGCTCATTCATACGGTCCTCATATCTCAGCAAACATTTTTTTTTTTTTAAATCACGGAATATCTTCCGTAGGGACAATTAGATGGATATACTTAAGAATAGTTATACAACACGTAGTCATTTTGATCAATCAATCAATCAATGTTTACTTATATAGCCCTAAATCACTAGTGTCTCAAAGGGCTGCACAAACCACCACGACATCCTCGGTAGGCCCACATAAGGGCAAGGAAAACTCACACCCAGTGGGACATCGGTGACAATGATGACCCAGTGGGACATCGGTGACAATAATGACCCAGTGGGACGTCGGTGACAATAATGACTATGAGAACCTTGGAGAGGAGGAAAGCAATGGATGTCGAGCGGGTCTAACATGATACTGTGAAAATTCAATCCACAATGGATCCAACACAGTCGCGAGAGTCCAGTCCAAAGCGGATCCAACACAGCAGCGAGAGTCCCGTTCACAGCGGAGCCAGCAGGAAACCATCCCAAGCGGAGGCGGATCAGCAGCGCAGAGATGTCCCCAGCCGATACACAGGCAAGCAGTACATGGCCACCGGATCGGACCGGACCCCCTCCACAAGGGAGAGTGGGACATAGAAGAAAAAGAAAAGAAACGGCAGATCAACTGCATGATAGTAGGCTAATATACAGTACATCATGTGTTGCCTTCATTACAAGACTTATATACGGCTTTTCATTTTTTGCGGCTCCAGACAGATTGTTTTTTTTGTATTTTTGCTCCATAATGGCTCTTTCAACGTTTTATGTTGCCGACCCCAGACCTAGGTAATTGCTCCAAATTCTACTACTAAAAAAACTCCCTTAAGCGCTATCTGCTGAATCTGGTAGGGAATGACCTAATTTGCCCCTCATGCACAATCACCACTTTGTGTCTCCTTTCTGAACTGTTTATTCTTTCACTGGTGCTCGTAGTGCTGCGGTTGAAATTGGACAGCACAGCAACATCCGCCTTTGAGCTAAAGGCCAAGCTGCTGCCAGCCAAGGATTACACGCCTGCAGACAAACCACAACAACTGCCTTGGAACTTATGAGCTAGTGGTTTGGACTCGGACATGTCGCCCCGTTGTAATCGTAAGAGTACTAGTATTAGTAGCTAGTATGATAATAGATAGTAGTAGCTAGTAGTGTTGTCCCGATACCAATATTTTTGGTACCGTACTTTTCGATACTTTGGTAAATAAAGGGGACCACAAAAAAATTGCATTGGCTTTATTTTGACAAAAATATTAGGGTACATTAAACATATGCTTCTTATTGCAAGTTTGTCCTTAAATAAAATAGTGAACATACTAGACAACTTGTCTTTTAGTAGTAAGTATACAAACACAGGCTCCTAATTATATCAGGCTTGCCCCTGACAGTTTGTTTGTGTTCTAGTTTTTCCTCTGTGTGTGTGTGTAGTACTTCAACATCTACGGTCCGTAAAATCATCCAAAGGTTCAGAGAATCCTGGGAAATCACTGCACGTAAGCAATGATATTACGGACCTTTGATACCTGCATCAAAAACCGACAGTGTGTAAAAGATATCACCACCTGGGCTCAGGAACACTTCATAAATCCACTGCCAGTAACTACAGTTGGTCGCAACATCTGTAAGTGCAAGTTAAAACTCTACTATGCAAAGCGAAATCCATTTATCAACAACACCCAGAAACGCCGCCGTCGTCGCTGGGCCCGAGCTCATCTCAGATGGACTGATGCAAAGTGGAAAAGTGTTCAGTGGTCTGACGAGTCCACATTTCACATTATATTTGGAAACTGTGGACGTGGTGTCCTCCGGAACAAAGTGGGAAAATAACCATCCGGATTGTTATAGGCGCGAAGTTCAAAAGCCAGCATCTGGGATGGTATGGGGGTGTATTAGTGCCCAAGGCATGGGTAACTTACACATCTGTGAAGGCACCATTAATGCTGAATGGTCCATACAGGTGTTAGAGCAACGTATGTTGTCATCCAAGCAACGTTATCATGGACGCCCCTGCTTATTTTAGCAAAACAATGCCAAACCACGTGTTACAAGAGTGCGGGTACTTTCCTGGGCCAGACATGTCTCCCGTCGAATATGTGTGGCGCATTATGAAGCGTAAAATACGACAACAAGACCTCGGACTGTTGAACAACTTAAGCTGTATACATCAAAGTTTCAACAATTAGTTTCCTCAGTTCCCAAACGTTTATTGAGTGTTGTTAAAAGAAAAGGTGACGTAACACAGTGGTGAACATGCCCTTTCCCAACTACTTTGGCACGTGTTTCAGCCATGAAATTCTAAGTTAATATTTGCGGAAAAAAAAAAAAATGTATGAGTTTGGACATCAAATATCTTGTCTTTGTAGTGCATTCAATTGAATGTGGGTTGAAAAGGATTTGCAAATCATTGTATTCCGTTTATATTTACATCTAACACAATTTCCCAACTCATATGGAAAATGGGTTTGTACGTCTTTTTGAAAAATGCTGTTCCTCCGAAAAGTTAATTAACAATTGAACTTATAATAATGTAAATACCTCACAAACTGATGATTGGCTTGACTTTCTTGTGACGAGGTTGTGAACTGCTGAGTGCAGCTGGCTCCAGCCTTCCGTGACATCGAGAGACAAGCGGTGAAAACATTGATGGATGGATTGAGGATTTATCAAGTAGTTTTTCAGTTTCCTCATACTTCCCACGGTGTAGTTTTTTTGGTTGAAGATTTCCCCTTCGTGTGGTGCCATGTGACCGGCTGGCTCAGTGTCGCCTTGGTACATTAAACAAATGTTTCTTATTGAAATGAAAGAACAAGTTTTTAAAATAGTAAACATATGAGACAACTTGTCTTTTAGTAGTAAGTAAGCAAAAAAAGGCTCCTAATTTAGCTGCTGACATATGCAGTAACATACTGTGTCATTTCTCATTCTATTATTTTGTCAAAATTATGAGGGACAAGCGGTAGAAAATGGATTATTAATCCACTTGTTCATTTACACTTAATATCTGCTTATTTTCTGTATAAACATGTTCTGTCTACACTTCTGTTAAAATGTAATAATCACTCATTCTTCTCTTGTTTGTGTCAGAGTTAGTTTGTGACAAACCCCAAGATGGAGAGATGGAGGCAGACATGGAGTGAGAAAACATGATTTAATAAAGATACTAAAACAAGAACAAACCAAAGGGGTACAACAAAAAGCGCGCACCAGGGGGGATAACAAAACTAAAAGAGCTAGCATGGGAGCTAGAAAACAAAAGGAGCTTAGCATGGAAGCTACCACAAACAAAATGGCCTAGCGTGGAAGCTAGCGGGTAGCGAACAGGAAAACAGAAGTCGATACTTGTAGAATGAAAACAAAACGGAAGCAGGGAACAAAAGACAGTAAGCTACCAAACAGAAACCGAAATATAGCTTACTGCTACGCTGCAATGACACGACACATACGGAAGTGACATCGACAATAATCTAGCCCAGACTGGAGGAGAAAACAGGTCTAAATAGGAGCGGGCTGATTGACACCAGGTGTGGCCAGGTGCCAATCAGCCGCAGCTGAGGGGAAACAGCGCACAGGGGAAAAAAACAGGAAACAGACAAAATAAGAGCGCTGACAGGAACTAAAGACAGGAAATACTACACAGAGAGGAAAAACTAAACCACAAACAAACTGACAGTTTGGATGCTTTACATTAGTTTTGTATGATACCATATATTTGGGTATCGATCCGATACTAAGTAATTACAGGATCATATTTAAAGTCCTCATGTGTCCTGGGACCTACAGTACAGGCCAAAAGTTTGGACACACCTTCTGCTCATTCAATGTGTTTTCTTTATTTTCATGAATGTTTACATTGTAGATTGTCACTGAAGGCATCAACATTATAAATGAACTCTTGTGGAGTTATGTACTAAACAAAAAAAGGTGAAATAACTGACAACATGTTTTATACTCCAGTTTCTTCAAAATAGCCACCCTTTGCTCTGATTACTGCTTTGCACACTCTTAGCATTCTCTCGATGAGCTTCAAGCACACCTGTGAAGTGAAAACCATTTCAGGTGACGGCCTCTTGAAGCTCATCGAGAGAATGCCAAGAGTGTGCGAAAAAAGTAATCAGAGCAAATGGTGGCTATTTTGAAGAAACTAGAATACAGACCATGTTTTCAGTTATTTCACCTTTTTTGGTTAGATAACTCCACATGTGTTCACTCATAGTTGTGATGCCTTCAATGACAGTCTACAATGTAATAGTCATGAAAAAAATAAAAAAAAAATAAAACATATATATATGTGTATATATACAGTATGTATGTGTATGTATATATATATATATATATATGTGTATATATATGTATATATATATGTGTATATATATGTATGTGTATATGTATATATATATGTATATATATATATATATATATATATATATATATATATATATATATAAAAAGGAAAATAGATTGTGACCATAAAAAATATCGTAATCATTGTAGTATCGACTAGATACGCTTTTGTATTTGGTATCATTACAGTGGATGTTAGGTGTAGATCCACCCATGGAATTTGTTTACATCGAGAAGTGCTGACTTGCTGTTAGCCATGACTTATTGTATCCTCCTACGGTGTGTATTGAAGCATGTTTAGCTATTCCTCGTCCTGCAGGGATGATACTTCTAAGAAATTACTCTTTTTGTCGCCGGGAATCATTAAAACGTAGTCAAAACATTTCCGACTGCGAATGGGCGCTAGCTAGCTAGCTAAGTTTTAAAGCACCGCTTGCTGAGCGGCGTTTCCAAGTTATAGCTTCACCTTCAACGTTAGTTTTTTTAGCCGAAATGCGTCAAATCACTTTTTTTCCGTCTACACACTGTGTCTGCTTGTAAGTACTCTGTGCGTCTGCATTGCCGAACATGCTCCTCTACTCGTAAAACCAGCAATGTCACAACTAGAAAAAAAAAAAAAAGAGAACTGTTATTTTTCAAAGGCAGTGTGGTACTGTTTTTAATTCATTAGTACCGTGATACTTTATTAGTATATTGTAAAACCCTAATCACAAGAAAAGCTGTAGTAAGATTATGTTTGTGTACTTGGATGTTCCTTAACTGTCTGACAGTGCTTTAGGACGTATCACAAACCTGTCGTGAGCGGTGTTACTTTGTTATATAAAAAAAAAGAAAAAACTCCAGAATCTGGATAAATACGGTCGTGGTCAAAAGTTTACGTACACTTGTAAAGAACATAATGTCATGGCTGTCTTGAGTTTCCAATCATTTCTACAACTCTTATTTTTTTGTGATAGAATGATTGGAGCACATATTTGTTGGTCACAAAAAAACATTCATGAAGTTAGGTTCTTTTATGAATTTATTATGGGTCTCTTGAAAATGCGACTGTGAACGACTTTTGCCGTCGCCGTGCGGGTTGCATGGGCCATTCAGGAAGGACATCGCTGAGCAGGTTTGACTCTCGTTTATTTTTCAATAAAGCTTTTGTCTTTTTGGTCGGATCGCTTTTCAGCTGCTCCTTTCTCTCGCTCTTTGATCGGCCGCGTCCTTGCTGCTGTCTTCGGCTTGCTCTCGGTCTTTTGCGCTCGTCTGCTTCTGCGGCAGGTTCTCCTACTCCTTGTTCCAGGATCCCTCCTCCTTCTCCCCTTTTATACAGCAGGAGGAGATTAATCAATTGTGTGCCACACACCTGATTTAGACTCTGGCGGCGTCGCTCCCAGCAAGCCCCGCCCGTCGGCTCCGCCTCTCCACAGTGACCAAGTCTGCTGGGTCAAAAGTATACATACAGCAATGTTAATATTTGGTTACATATCCCTTGGCAAGTTTCACTGCAATAAGGGGCTTTTGGTAGCCATCCACAAGCCTCTGGTTGAATTTTTGACCACTGTTTTGCCAGCTAAATTTCTTAGTTTTCTGACACGGACTTGTTTCTTCAGCATTGTCCACATGTTCTGAATGGGGTTTAACTCAGGTCTTTGGAAAGGCCATTCTAAAACCTTAATTCTAGCCTGATTTAGCCATTCATTTACCACTTTTGAGGTGTGTTTGGGGTCATTGTCCTGTTGGAACACCCAACTGCGCCCAAGACCCAACCTCTGGGCTGATGATTTTAGGTTGTCCTGAAAAATTTGGAGGTAATCCTCCTTTTTCGTTGTCCCATTTACTCTCTGTAAAGCACCAGTTCCATTGGAAGCAAAACAGGCCCAGAGCATAATACTACCACCACCACGCGTGACGGTTGGAATGGTGTACCTGTGATTAAAGGCCTCACCTTTTCGCCTCCAAACATATTGCTGGGTATTGTGGCCAAACAGCTCATTTTTTGTTTCATGTAAGTTTTAGTCGTACACCATGCTTGACGGTAGGTAGGGATGGTGTTCCTGGATGTAAACTTTTGACCACGGCTATGTATTCATGTGTTGTTTTTATACAGCATATACAATGATGGTGAGGATTAAAGCTTTTCCTTCGTCTACTTTACTCTACCTTGGCTCGGGGTGCATTTACCAGACACTTGGAGATAAAACGATACGTGCTTTTTATGTTGTCCTGTTGAATGACAATACTGTCTTCATGTTAATGCTGCAAGGTGACATAACGGCAAAGTGCTTCAACGCTGTGCGCTTTTAGACCCCTCTCAACGGATGCCTTCATCGAAACGAATGGCCTTGCCTTGTAAACTCTATCCACACTTTGTTCCCAAACAACACCAATAAGGCTGTGGGGATAAAAAAAAAAAAGGTTGCCAATGATTTTTGCTGCTTGCAGAACACATTGTTTAATGGCCTCTCCAAGCGCTCCCTGTAGCAACAATAACATGTGATCAATGGGGGAACAAAAGGAAAGAAAGTGTTTTTTTATTTTTTTTGGCTTATTTTGAGGCTTTTTGAGTTTTTACTAATCAAAATAGAAGCTTGCTACTTGCTCGACGAACACGATTTTTACAAACATCCTGTAGATCAGGGGTCACCAACCTTTATGAAACCAAGAACTACTTTTCGGGTACTGATTAATGAAAAGGGCTACCAGTTTTAAGACATACTTAAATAAATTGCCAGAAATAGCCAGTTTGCTCAATTACCTTTAATATATCCATCCATCCATTTTCTACCGCTTATTCCCTTTTGGGGTCGCGGGGGGTGCTGGCGCCTATCTCAGCTACAATCGGGCGGAAGGCGGGGTACACCCTGGACAAGTCGCCAACTCATCGCAGGGCCAACACAGATAGACAGACAACATTCACACTCACATTCACACACTAGGGCCAATTTAGTGTTGCCAATCAACCTATATAAATCTATATTTATCAAAAATGGGTATTTCTGTCTGTCATTCCGTAGTACATTTTTTGTCCTTTTACGGAAGGTTTTTTTTAGAGAATAAATGATGAAAAAAACACTTAATTGAACGGTTTTAAAGAGGATAAAACCCGGAAAAAATGAAAATAAATTTTTGAAACATAGTTTAACTTCAATTTTAACTCTTTAAAATTCAACCGAAAAAAATGAAGAGAGAAACTAGCTCATTCGAATCTTTTGGAAAAAATTAAAAAAATAATTCATGTAACATCATTAGTAATTTTTCCTGTTTAAGATTAATTTCAGAATTTTGATGACAATTTTTACATAGGTTGAAATCCACTTTGAAATAAGATTTAAATTGGATTCTACAGATTTTCTAGATTTGCCCGAATAATTGTATTTTATTTTAATCATAATAAGTTCGAAGAAATATTTCACAAATATTCTTCGTCGAAAAAACAGAAGCTAAAATTAAGAATTAAATTAAAATGTATTTATTATTCTTTACAATAAATAAATAAAATACTTGAACATTGATTTAAATTGTCAAGAAAGAAGAGGAATGATTTTAAAAGGTAAAAAGGTATATGTGTTTAAAAATCTTAAAATCATTTTTAAGGTTGTATTTTTTCTCTAAAATTGTTTTTATGAAAGTTATAAGAAGCAAAGTAAAAAAATAAATACATTTATTTAAACACGTGAACACCAAGTTTTTAAAATGTTTTCTTGGATTTTCAAATTCTATTTGAGGTTTGTCTCTCTTAGAATTGAAAATGTCGAGCAAAGCGAGACTAGCTTGCTAGTAAATAAATAAAATTAAAAAAATAGAGGCAGCTCACTGGTAAGTGCTGCTATTTGAGCTATTTTTAGAACAGGCCAGCGGGCTACTCATCTGGTCCTTAAGGGCTACCTGGTGCCCGCGGGCACCGCGTTGGTGACCCCTGCCGTATAGGTTTCTCTCCTCCGGGTTCTTCGGACCCCCAAGCACTGACATGACAGTCTTGTCCAGGTTTACAATACTGTTGTTTTTTTCCAATAAATTGTGTTTGCTTTTCAGCAATAGGTTTGTGTTTGTCTGTCTCGCTCGTGCTCCAACTCTCCTCTCCGGCTGCTGCCTTTTAACAGAGCGCCAGGCGATTAGACAAGCAGGCCCAGCTGGGCCATCTACGCACCTGTCACTGATCTCGAAGCCGGTCCTGGCACACCCCGCTTCGCTGCAGGTCCGCAGGCCACGCCCCCCTCCACAAATGCTTTATCAGTATTATGTAGTATCATGCTTTAAACCTTCCTTCGAAAAGCTGTGTACTTCAAAACATGCCTAAATTCCTCTTTTTGATACAAATGGATTTATTCATTTTAGTTTTGGAGGTCTGCGATGAGGTGGCGACTTGTCCAGGGTGTACTCCGCCTTCCGGCCGATTTTAGCTGAGATAGGCACCAGCGCCCCCCGCCACCCCAAAGGGAATAAGCGGTAGAAAATGGATTGATGCATGGATAGTTTTGGAGGTTAAAGTGTTTTATATATCCTGCTCCTGAGTTAGTTGCTGATCAGTTTGAAAGTACCAATTTGTTGAGGTTTTTTAATTGTATTTTTCAGTTTTAAATGGTTCAAGTCGGTCAAAAAATCTTGATAATTTAAATAAAAATACAAGTTTTTTTTAATTTGAGGCAAATTGATGCACTTTATATCTAAGGAATATTGCTAATATAGTTCTTCTTTTTAAAGGCCTACTGAAATGAGATTTTCCTATTCAAACGGGGATAGCAGGTCCATTCTATGTGTCATACTTGATCATTTCGCGATATTGCCATATTTTTGCTGGAAGGATTTAGTAGAGAACATCCACAATAAAGTTCG